>NW_027620962.1:0-25000 GCF_964198595.1 Lampetra fluviatilis
TAACGGGGGGTGGGGGCGGTGGGGGCGTGGCGTGGCGAGGTCACGTGGGCTCAATGGGGGCGGGGCTAGGTCACGTGGGCTCATTGGCGCCCCGCCCACCTCCAGTTGAGTTTCTTCGATTTCCCGCGCTGCTGAAGGTCTCCGCGTAAGAACGACTCACTCACCCGCTACTCACCCGCTACTCACCCGCTACTCACCCGCTACTCACCCGCTACTCACCCGCTACTCACCCGCTACTCACCCGCTACTCACCCGCTACTCACCCGCTACTCACCCGCTACTCACCCGCTACTCACCCGCTACTCACCCGCTCGCTACTCACTCGCTCGCTACTCACTCTCATCATCATCACGGTGGCTAGGAGATGTTGACTATCTCGCCTCTCTATGAGTATGGGTCTCTGTGGGTCTCTATGGGTCTCTGTGGGTCTTTATGAGTATGGGTCTCTATGAGTATGGGTCTCTATGAATATGGGTCTCTATGGGTCTCTGTGGGTCTCTATGAGTCTCTGTGGGTCTCTATGAGTATGGGTCTCTGTGGGTCTCTATGAGTATGTGTCTATGGGTCTCTATGAGTCTCTAAGAGTATGGGTCTCTATGAGTATGGGTCTCTGTGGGTCTCTATGAGTACGTGTCTATGGGTCTCTATGAGTCTCTAAGAGTATGGGTCTCTATGAGTATGGGTCTCTATGAATATGGGTCTCTATGGGTCTCTGTGGGTCTCTATGAGTATGGGTCTCTGTGGGTCTCTATGAGTATGTGTCTATGGGTCTCTATGAGTCTCTAAGAGTATGGGTCTCTATGAGTATGGGTCTCTATGAATATGGGTCTCTATGGGTCTCTGTGGGTCTCTATGGGTCTCTGTGGGTCTCTATGAGTATGGGTCTCTATGAGTATGGGTCTCTATGAATATGGGTCTCTATGGGTCTCTGTGGGTCTCTATGAGTCTCTGTGGGTCTCTATGAGTATGGGTCTCTGTGGGTCCTCTATGAGTATGTGTCTATGGGTCTCTATGAGTCTCTAAGAGTATGGGTCTCTATGAGTATGGGTCTCTGTGGGTCTCTATGAGTACGTGTCTATGGGTCTCTATGAGTCTCTAAGAGTATGGGTCTCTATGAGTATGGGTCTCTATGAATATGGGTCTCTATGGGTCTCTGTGGGTCTCTATGAGTATGGGTCTCTGTGGGTCTCTATGAGTATGTGTCTATGGGTCTCTATGAGTCTCTAAGAGTATGGGTCTCTATGAGTATGGGTCTCTATGAATATGGGTCTCTATGGGTCTCTGTGGGTCTCTATGGGTCTCTGTGGGTCTCTATGAGTATGGGTCTCTGTGGGTCTCTATGAGTATGTGTCTATGGGTCTCTGCTGGTCTCTATGAGTTTGGGTCTCTATGAATATGGGTCTCTATGGGTCTCTGTGGGTCTCTATGGGTCTCTGTGGGTCTCTATGAGTATGTGTCTATGGGTCTCTGTGGGTCTCTATGAGTATGGGTCTATGGGTCTCTGTGGGTCTC
Source organism: Lampetra fluviatilis (assembly GCF_964198595.1). Lineage (NCBI taxonomy): Eukaryota > Metazoa > Chordata > Hyperoartia > Petromyzontiformes > Petromyzontidae > Lampetra > Lampetra fluviatilis. The sequence goes on from NW_027620962.1 coordinate 1,513, forward strand.
TAAGAGTATGGGTCTCTATGAGTCTCTAAGAGTATGGGTCTCTATGAGTATGGGTCTCTGTGGGTCTCTAAGAGTATGTGTCTATGGGTCTCTGTGGGTCTCTAAGAGTATGTGTCTATGGGTCTCTGTGGGTCTCTGAGTATGTGTCTATGGGTCTCTGTGGGTCTCTATGAGTATGTGTCTATGGGTCTCTGTGGGTCTCTAAGAGTATGGGTCTCTATGAGTCTCTAAGAGTATGGGTCTCTAAGAGTATGTGTCTATGGGTCTCTGTGGGTCTCTAAGAGAATGGGTCTCTATGAGTATGTGTCTATGGGTCTCTGTGGGTCTCTAAGAGTATGGGTCTCTATGAGTATGGGTCTCTATGAGTCTCTAAGAGTATGGGTCTCTATGAGTATGTGTCTATGGGTCTCTGTGGGTCTCTAAGAGTATGGGTCTCTATGAGTATGTGTCTATGGGTCTCTGTGGGTCTCTAAGAGTATGGGTCTCTATGAGTGTGGTTGTGCTTTTTCTCTGTCTGCCACCGTCGGCAAGGAACCCTCCCGGAGAAGAGCAGCAGAAGGGAGGTGGTGGAGGAGGTGGAGGTGGTGGTGGAGGAGGTGGAGGAGGAGGTGGAGGAGGTGGAGGTGGAGGAGGAGGAGGTGGAGGAGGTGGTGGAGTTGGTGGTGGAGGTGGAGGAGCGTGATCATGAAGATCCCGGCTGCCTTATACTTAACTCCCTGGATTGAGGAATTTTTCGTTCGCCCGGAACTCTACCAGGACATCGGCTTCACTGCCAAAGTCCTGCAGGTCAAGGGGCCTTTCAACCTTTTTAAATCCTTTATATTAAGTTCACTCGCTCGCTTGCTTTGCGCGCTTACGACCGTGCAAATCTTTCGGTCGTTTTTAAATCCTTTATATTAAGTTCACTCGCTCGCTTGCTTTGCGCGCTTACGACCGTGCAAATCTTTCGGTCGTTTTTAAATCCTTTATATTAAGTTCACTCGCTCGCTTGCTTTGCGCGCTTACGACCGTGCAAATCTTTCGGTCGTTTTTTTAACCCACTTCCCGTGATCCAATCGAGCTGACATTTTGCACACAGACTCGTTGTGCGTGACAATTAATTTTCGTGAAAAAAAAAAATTCCAAAATGTTACACTTTTTAGAACAAAAAATTATATTTAATTACCAAATGCTTAATGGTTGCATGCAATCATCTGACGCATAGGTGGCAGCCATCTCAAGCCAGAGGACGAGAGGACTCTAGCCGCCACGCATATAAAGGATTTATAGTGAAAAACTTTGTTTTTACGGGTTAATTTTTTAAATCCTTTATATTAAGTTCACTCGCTCGCTTGCTTTGCGCGCTTACGACCGTGCAAATCTTTCGGTCGTTTTTTAACCCACTTCCCGTGATCCAATCGAGCTGACATTTTGCACACAGACTCGTTGTGCGTGACAATGAATGTTCGTGAAATTTTTTTTACAAAATTTTACACTTTTTAGGACAAAAATATTATATTTAATTACCAATTGCTTAATGGTGCAATGCAATCACCTGACCCATAGGTGGCAGCCATCTCAAGCCAGAGGACGAGAGGACTCTAGCCGCCACGCATATAAAGGATTTATAGTTGTAGATTTGAAGCTTTCGTGACTGCAAGGATTCATATTCATAGGTTTCTTCGGTAAAGTCACGTCGGTAAAAACATTAAAATTAATAAAAATTCAATAAAAATCACGACGTTTCGGAGCCAACACAAGCTTCCGTCTTCAGGTGGAACCGTCACAGCCACGACAAGCTGTATCAAGTATTTTACTTTTAATGTTTTACCTACGTGACTTTACCGAAAAAAACCTAAGAATAGGATTTATAGTGAAAAACTTTACGGGTTAATTTTTTTCACCAATTTTTTCCAAGGACCGGTTGGGGCAGGGGGGGCGGTGGGGGGCGGGTTGATCGTTGGGTCTTTTCACCTTTTCAAAGGAGCTCTCCAAAGACGTTTGTTTTTTATTCGACGCTTTCACGTAACTCACTCTATTCTTAGGTTTTTTTTTCGGTAAAGTCACGTGGGTAAAACATCAAAATTAATGAAAATAAAAACAAAAATCACGACGTTTCGGAGGCAGCACAAACGTCGTGATTTTTGTTTTTATTTTATTTTCATTAATTTTGATGTTTTACCTACATGGTGACTTTACCGAAAAAAAACCTAAGAACATGATTCCTTGCACTATGGGAACCTCATTTGCCAGTAAAAATATGATAATTGGTTCTTTACCCTTCTATCTGGCAACAAAACTGACACCTTTTTACAAGGAGTCATGTTTGCATAGACCACAATACCTGCAGTCGTAATGCAAACAAAAGAACACAACTCTGATAATGTATGCGCTGTCCTTGAAGTTGATTGATCCACACCCGAGACAGCTTTCCTTAGAGCCTAGTCTCACTTGGTGTTGGACCAGATGAAAGCTGTCTCGGGTGTGGATCAATCAACTTCAAGGACAGTGCGTACATTATCAGAGTTATGTTCTTTTGTTTGTATTACGACTGCCAGTATTGCGGTCTATGCAAACATGACTCCTTGTAAAAAGGTGTCAGTTTTGTTGCCAGATAGAAGGGTAAAGAACCAATTATCATGATTCCTTGCAGTCACGAAAGCTTCAAATCTAGAAGTAACTCACTCTGTTGTTGTTGTCGTCGTCGTTGTATCTTCAAATCTTGTAACTCAATTTTAACCCACTTTTCAATGTGCTATCCACTGCAAACGTGGTATGCTTGTGTCACACTCATGACAATACTATATTCTATCACTAAACAATATATATTTTTAAACATTCATTTTGAAATGTTATGTTTCCGCTTGGGTCTAATTGTGCACGCTCAATTGACTTTGGCTGTAAATCACCACGGCCCCTCACCTTGTGGCAAACTTCGGGGTTCACTTTCTGGAGTCGTGGAGTTCTTCCATTGCTAGTACATTTCATAAAAGCGTGTTTTGAAAAAAAGTTTCTTTAAAATATCACTTTAGTGTACAGTAGTGTAGTGTATAGTAGTGTAGTGTGTAGTGTAGTGTATAGTAGTGTAGTGTATAGTAGTGTATAGTGTAGTGTATAGTAGTGTAGTGTATAGTAGTGTAGTGTATAGTGTAGTGTGTATAGTAGTGTTGTGTATAGTAGTGTAGTGTATAGTGTAGTGTATAGTAGTGTAGTGTATAGTAGTGTAGTGTATAGTGTAGTGTGTATAGTAGTGTAGTGTACAGTAGTGTAGTGTATAGTAGTGTAGTGTATAGTAGTGTAGTGTATAGTAGTGTATAGTGTATAGTAGTGTAGTGTATAGTAGTGTAGTGTATAGTAGTGTATAGTGTATAGTAGTGTAGTGTATAGTAGTGTAGTGTATAGTAGTGTAGTGTATAGTAGTGTAGTGTATAGTAGTGTAGTGTATAGTAGTGTAGTGTATAGTAGTGTAGTGTATAGTAGTGTAGTGTATAGTAGTGTAGTGTATAGTAGTGTAGTGTATAGTAGTGTAGTGTATAGTAGTGTAGTGTATAGTAGTGTAGTGTATAGTAGTGTAGTGTACAGTAGTGTAGTGTATAGTAGTGTAGTGTATAGTAGTGTAGTGTATAGTAGTGTAGTGTATAGTAGTGTAGTGTATAGTAGTATAGTGTATAGTAGTGTAGTGTATAGTAGTGTAGTGTATAGTAGTGTAGTGTATAGTAGTGTAGTGTATAGTGTAGTGTGTATAGTAGTGTTGTGTATAGTAGTGTAGTGTATAGTGTAGTGTATAGTAGTGTAGTGTATAGTAGTGTAGTGTATAGTGTAGTGTGTATAGTAGTGTAGTGTACAGTAGTGTAGTGTATAGTAGTGTAGTGTATAGTAGTGTAGTGTATAGTAGTGTATAGTGTATAGTAGTGTAGTGTATAGTAGTGTAGTGTATAGTAGTGTATAGTGTATAGTAGTGTAGTGTATAGTAGTGTAGTGTATAGTAGTGTAGTGTATAGTAGTGTAGTGTATAGTAGTGTAGTGTATAGTAGTGTAGTGTATAGTAGTGTAGTGTATAGTAGTGTAGTGTATAGTAGTGTAGTGTATAGTAGTGTAGTGTATAGTAGTGTAGTGTATAGTAGTGTAGTGTATAGTAGTGTAGTGTACAGTAGTGTAGTGTATAGTAGTGTAGTGTATAGTAGTGTAGTGTATAGTAGTGTAGTGTATAGTAGTGTAGTGTATAGTAGTATAGTGTATAGTAGTGTAGTGTATAGTAGTGTAGTGTATAGTAGTGTAGTGTATAGTAGTGTAGTGTATAGTAGTGTAGTGTATAGTAGTGTAGTGTATAGTAGTGTAGTGTATAGTAGTGTAGTGTATAGTAGTGTAGTGTATAGTAGTGTAGTGTATAGTAGTGTAGTGTATAGTAGTGTAGTGTATAGTAGTGTAGTGTATAGTAGTGTAGTGTACAGTAGTGTAGTGTATAGTAGTGTAGTGTATAGTAGTGTAGTGTATAGTAGTGTAGTGTATAGTAGTGTAGTGTATAGTAGTATAGTGTATAGTAGTGTAGTGTATAGTAGTGTAGTGTATAGTAGTGTAGTGTATAGTAGTGTAGTGTATAGTAGTGTAGTGTATAGTAGTGTAGTGTATAGTAGTGTAGTGTATAGTAGTGTAGTGTATAGTAGTGTAGTGTATAGTGTAGTGTGTATAGTAGTGTAGTGTACAGTAGTGTAGTGTATAATAGTGTAGTGTATAGTAGTGTATAGTGTATAGTAGTGTATAGTGTAGTGTATAGTGTAGTGTAGTGTATAGTAGTGTATAGTGTAGTGTATAGTAGTGTATAGTAGTGTAGTGTATAGTAGTGTATAGTGTAGTGTATAGTGTAGTGTATAGTGTAGTGTATAGTAGTGTATAGTGTAGTGTATAGTAGTGTTGTGTATAGTAGTGTATAGTGTAGTGTGTATAGTAGTGTAGTGTACAGTAGTGTAGTGTATAGTAGTGTAGTGTATAGTAGTGTATAGTGTAGTGTATAGTAGTGTTGTGTATAGTGTAGTGTAGTGTATAGTAGTGTTGTGTATAGTAGTGTATAGTGTAGTGTGTATAGTAGTGTATAGTGTAGTGTGTATAGTAGTGTAGTGTATAGTAGTGTAGTGTATAGTGTAGTGTATTGTGTAGTGTATAGTAGTGTAGTGTATAGCAGTGCAGTGTATAGTGTAGTGTGTATAGTAGTGTAGTGTATAGTAGTGTAGTGTATAGTGTAGTGTATTGTGTAGTGTATAGTAGTGTAGTGTATAGCAGTGCAGTGTATAGTGTAGTGTGTATAGTAGTGTAGTGTATAGCAGTGTAGTGTGTATAGTAGTGTAGTGTATAGTGTAGTGTGTATAGTAGTGTAGTGTGTATAGTAGTGTATAGTGGTATAGTGTATAGTGTAGTGTGTATAGTAGTGTATAGTGGTGTAGTGTATAGTGTAGTGTGTATAGTAGTGTAGTGTGTATAGTAGTGTATAGTGTAGTGTGTATAGTAGTGTATAGTGGTGTAGTGTATAGTGTAGTGTGTATAGTAGTGTAGTGTGTATAGTAGTGTATAGTGGTGTAGTGTATAGCAGCGTAGTGTATAGTGTAGTAGTGTATAGTAGTTTACATATCAACAGAGGAATTCAGCATAGAAGTCGCTACGATCATCACAGAGATTAGCATGATGTTTTTAAATGAAAGATTTCACAAAAAGATTTCACGCTCTGCTCCGTCTCTCTCTCTCACCCCCCGTCCCCCGCCCCCCGACCCCCGACCCCCGACCACAGCATCCCGAATGTCTCCCGGGAACGCGCGTCAGGTCGCAGTACCTAGACAAGCTGACGGCTCTCAGCGTGACCGACGGCAAGTACATCGTCAAAGCTGTGGTGACTTGCGAGGCCATGAACCGCCTGGATCGGTAAGGGCAGGTTCCACGGGGGGCGGATGAGGGGTGGGGTGGGCATGGCTAGGAGATGTTGACTGCCTCGCCTGGTACGCGGGAGGTCGTGGGTTCGATCACGACCCTGACGACGCCTGCTGCTGCTGTATATTTGGAGTTTGCGTGTCTCTCTCTCTCTCATCATCATCATCACGGTGGCTAGGAGATGTTGACTGCCTCGCCTGGTACGCGGGAGGTCGTGGGTTCGATCACGACCCCTGATGCCCGCTGTATATTTGGAGTTTGTGTGTCTCTCATCACCACCACGGTGGCTAGGAGATGTTGACTGCCTCGCCTGGTCTACAGTCTGTGTGTCTCTCTCTCATCATCATCACGGTGGCTAGGAGATGTTGACTGCCTCGCCTGGTCTACAGTCTGTGTGTCTCTCTCTCATCATCATCACGGTGGCTAGGAGATGTTGACTACCTTGCCTGGTCTACAGTCTGTGTGTCTCTCTCTCATCATCACGGTGGCTAGGAGATGTTGACTACCTTGCCTGGTCTACAGTCTGTGTCTCTCTCATCATCATCATCACCACGGTGGCTAGGAGATGTTGACTGCCTCGCCTGGTCTACAGTCTGTGTGTCTCTCTCTCTCATCATCATCACCACGGTGGCTAGGAGATGTTGACTGCCTCGCCTGGTACGCAGGAGGTCGTGGGTTCGATCACGACCCCTGACGCCCGCTGCTGTACATTTGAAGTCTGCGTCTCTCTCTCTCTCTTCGTGTGGTCGCGTGGATTTTTCTCCCGGGGGTCCCTCCGTTTTTTCCGCTCCACATTTAGCATCGATGTACCGCAGTCTTTTTTAGAGACAGAGAGACACAGAGGGAGACGGGGAGACGCACGGAGACAGGCGCGGGGTTATGAGCGCGTGCAGACGGCCCGTGCAACGTCTCTTCCCCGACGCGTCCGTTACAGGGACAAGCGGCTGCGGTTTCGTCAGCTAGATAACAAATACTTCACGCTGTGGGACCTGCAGCCCAAAGTCTTCTTGGATGCCAACCTGGTGAGCTTCCCTCGTCGATATCATCGTCGTTATCGTCGTCGTTATCATCGTCGTCGTCGTCATTGTCATCGTCGTCATCGTCGTCTACATTGTCATTATCGTCATCATCATCACCATCATCATCATCATCACCATCATCACCATCATCATCGCCATCATCGCCATCACCGTCGTCATCATCATCGTCGTCATCATCATCATCATTATCGTCATTGTCATCGTCGTCGTCGTCGTCGTCGTCATCATCGCTATCATCACCGTCATCATCACTGTCATCATCGTTGTCGTCGTCGTCATCATCGCCATCATCACCGTCATCATCGTTGTCGTCGTCATCATCATCGTCATCATCATCGTCATCATCATGTCATCATCATCACCGTCATCTTCGTCATCATCACGTCATCATCACGTCATCATCATCCTTGCCATCATCATTATCGCCATCATCATCGCCATCATCATCGCCACCCAGCCACTCACCCAGCCACTCAGCCACTCACCCAGTCACTCACCCAGCCACTCATCCAGTCACTCAGTCACTCACCCAGTCACTCACCCAGCCACTCACCCAGCCACTCACCCAGTCACTCACCCAGCCACTCACCCAGCCACTCATCCAGTCACTCAGCCACCCACCCAGTCACTCACCCAGCCACTCACCCAGCCACTCATCCAGTCACTCAGTCACTCACCCAGCCACTCACCCAGCCACTCACCCAGTCACTCGTGCATCCATCCACTCACCCACCCACTCACCCATCCACTCACCCACCCACTCACCCAGCCACTCGTGCATCCATCCACTCACCCACCCACTCACCCAGCCACTCACCCAGCCACTCACCCAGCCACTCACCCAGTCACTCGCCCAGCCACTCACCCAGCCACTCACCCAGCCACTCACCCAGCCACTCACCCAGCCACTCACCCAGCCACTCATCCAGCCACTCACCCAGCCACTCACCCAGCCACTCACCCAGCCACTCACCCAGCCACTCACCCAGCCACTCATCCAGTCACTCAGTCACTCACCCAGTCACTCACCCAGCCACTCACCCAGTCACTCACCCAGCCACTCACCCAGCCACTCATCCAGTCACTCACCCAGTCACCCACCCAGTCACTCACCCAGCCACTCACCCAGCCACTCATCCAGTCACTCACCCAGTCACTCACCCAGTCACCCACCCAGTCACTCACCCAGCCACTCATCCAGTCACTCACCCAGCCACTCACCCAGCCACTCACCCAGTCACCCACCCAGTCACTCACCCAGCCACTCACCCAGCCACTCATCCAGTCACTCAGTCACTCACCCAGCCACTCACTCAGCCACTCACCCAGTCACTCGTGCATCCATCCACTCACCCACCCACTCACCCAGCCACTCACCCAGCCACTCACCCAGTCACTCGTGCATCCATCCACTCACCCACCCACTCACCCAGCCACTCACCCAGCCACTCACCCAGCCACTCACCCAGTCACTCGCTCAGCCACTCACCCAGCCACTCACCCAGCCACTCACCCAGTCACTCGTGCATCCATCCACTCACTCACTTACCCACCCACTCACCCACTCACTCACTCACCCACTCGCTTAGCCACTGCTCACCCACCCACTCACGCACTCACCCACCCACTAACTCACCCGGCCATACACTCAGTTGCCAACCCAAATAGTCACCCACACATCCACTCAGCCATTCGCCCGCCCACTCACTTGCCCACTCACTCACTCACTCACCCACTACTCAACCACCCACTCAACTAATCATTCACCCATTCATTCACTTCATCACCCACCCACTCACCCACTCACTTCATCACCCACTCACTCTCTAACCCGCTCACCTACCCACTCACCCAAACACTCGTTTGCTTAATCACACAACCACTCACCCACTACTCAACCACCCACTCAACTAATCATTCATTCACTTCATCACCCACCCACTCACTCACTCACTTCATCACCCACTCACTCCCTAACCCGCTCACCTACCCACTCACCCAAACACTCGTTTGCTTAATCACACAACCACTCACCCACTACTCAACCACCCACTCAACTAATCATTCACCCATTCATTCACTTCATCACCCACCCACTCACTCACTCACTTCATCACCCACTCACTCCCTAACCCGCTCACCTACCCACTCACCCAAACACTCGTTCGCTTAATCACACAACCACTCACCCACTACTCAACCACCCACTCAACTAATCATTCACCCATTCATTCACTTCATCACCCACCCACTCACTCACTCACTTCATCACCCACTCACTCCCTAACCCGCTCACCTACCCACTCACCCAAACACTCGTTCGCTTAATCACACAACCACTCACCCACTACTCAACCACCCACTCAACTAATCATTCACCCATTAATTCAGTTCATCACCCACTCACTCACTCACTTCATCACCCACTCACTCCCTAACCCGCTCACCTACCCACTCACCCAAACACTCGTTCGCTTAATCACACAACCACTCACCCACTACTCAACCACCCACTCAACTAATCATTCACCCATTCATTCAGTTCATCACCCACCCACTCACTCACTCACTTCATCACCCACTCACTCCCTAACCCGCTCACCTACCCACTCACCCAAACACTCGTTCGCTTAATCACACAACCACTCACCCACTACTCAACCACCCACTCAACTAATCATTCACCCATTAATTCAGTTCATCACCCACCCACTCACTCACTCACTTCATCACCCACTCACTCCCTAACCCGCTCACCTACCCACTCACCCAAACACTCGTTCGCTTAATCACACAACCACTCACCCACTACTCAACCACCCACTCAACTAATCATTCACCCATTAATTCAGTTCATCACCCACCCACTCACTCACTCACTTCATCACCCACTCACTCCCTAACCCGCTCACCTACCCGCTCACCCAAACACTCGTTCGCTTAATCACACAACCACTCACCCACTACTCAACCACCCACTCAACTAATCATTCACCCATTAATTCAGTTCATCACCCACCCACTCACTCACTCACTTCATCACCCACTCACTCCCTAACCCGCTCACCTACCCGCTCACCCAAACACTCGTTCGCTTAATCACACAACCACTCGCTTGCCTACAATCCACCCACTTCACCAATTAATTTACCTTCCCCAATACCAGTGACCGTCATTCGGCACTAAGTGACGGTGACATCACCACGCCGCCTGCGGCAGGCCGGAATTCCGAATGGCCTTAGAGTTTGCCGATGGCGTATTTTTGCCGATCGCTGCTATTTTCAAGAATGTAAAAAAAATTAACCCGTAAAAACAAAGTTTTTCACTATAAATCCTCTATATGCGTGGCATCGGTTTTATTTTATTATTCGTTTCTGTTTTTCTTGAGTAAGAGTTTCATTTTTATCACATTGGTATTTTAAATTAAATATGAAAAAAAAATTTCCCTAAAAAGTGGAAAATTTTGGAAAAAATTTTTCACGAAAATCAATTGTCACGCACAACGAGTCTGTGTGCAAAATGTCAGCTCGATTGGATCACGGGAAGTGGGTTAAAAAAACGAACGAAAGATTTGCACGGTCGTAAGCGCGCAAGCAAGCAAGCAAGTGAACTTAATATAAAGGATTTAAAAAATTAACCCGTAAAAACAAAGTTTTTCACTATAAATCCTTTATATGCGTGGCGGCTAGAGTCTTCTCGTCCTCTGGCTTGAGATGGCTGCCACCTATGGGTCAGATGATTGCCTGCCACCACTAAGCAATTTGTAATTAAATATATATATATATTTTTCCTAAAAAGTGTAAAATTTTGGAAAAATTTTTCACGAAAATCAATTGTCACGCACAACGAGTCTGTGTAGCAAAATGTCAGCTCGATTGGATCACGGGAAGTGGGTTAAAAAAACGAACGAAAGATTTGCACGGTCGTAAGCGCGCAAGCAAGCGAGCGAGTGAACTTAATATAAAGGATTTAAAAACCACTCCCTGAGACCTCCCAACTCCTGCCGGGTTTGGCATTCAAAGTGAGAAAAAAAAACCGATATGCAAAAACAAGGATAGACATGGGACAGATAATAATGTTTAAACATATTTATTTTTGCATTTTTAATCATAGAATATAGTATTGTCATCGCCACGACATCAGTATACTAAGTTTGCAAGTCGACAGCACATTGGGAAGTGGGTAAAAATTGAGTTACAAGATTTGAGGATAAAACAACAAGCACCAGACAGACAGACCGAGTTAATAGAAAGCGTGTTAACAAGAATATGTTTGACCCTTTCTGGCAGTAAAACAGAAGATGTGTTAAGATGATCGAACACTAAATTGACGACGTCCTTTTGCCAGCATCCGGCTACTGCACTGACCCACACAAAGATAAAGATCCCCCGTGTAGCCTTAACAGACTGTAGGGGGCAAGTGCTGTTAGCGAGCACCTATGAAGGCCGGAACGGCACACGAGGGGGTGGGGTGGCCAGCACCACGCCCGGCCGCCTTTGTCTCCCCAGTGGCGATGTTTACACACCGCACCGGGTACTCATTTCAGGCTGAGTCGACCTAGAGGAGGAGGCCCAGGACCGGTTCAGATAATCGTCGCTGGTGTTGACCGTGAGCGGGAATCGAACCCGGGTCGCCAGGTTCATAGCGCAGTGTAGCGCTAACCGCTACACCACCGCTCCCCACGCACGCACACACACACACACACCTGCACACACACCTACACACACACACCTACACACACACACCTACACACACACACACCTACACACACACCTACACACACACACCTACACACACACACACCTACACACAACACCTACACACACACCTACACACACACACCTACACACACACACACCTACACACACACACACCTACAGACACACGCGCATTCCTAGTGGTGAGCTTGTAAAACAAACTTGAACTCTGATAATATCAGACTGCCCGCTGCCTTGGAAACCGATCGGTTCTACCACCAGCGTCCGGCCGGTGACTGACGCCACTTGCACAGCCCAGGGAAAATCAGGAGCCGATCCCGACACCGATCGCTCGCAAACGGGTTTTGATTCCTTACCCGTACCCGTACCCTACCCGTACCCGGCCGCACCAGGGTCGCAAACGGGTACCCGTACCCGGCCGTACCCGTACCCTACCCGTACCCGTACCCGGCCGCACCAGGGTCGCAAACGGGTACCCGTACCCGTACCCGGCCGCACCAGGGTCGCAAACGGGTACCCATACCCGGCCGTACCCGTACACTACCCGTAACCCGGCCGGGTATAGGGTACGGGTTACGGGGTACCCGATTGCGACCTCTGGGATGAAGCCATGTTGCAGGCGCGGGTGGGTTGATTCTAGGAACTTGAATTGTGAGAAGAGACAAGACGTTGGGAAATGAGTGACAAACGGTGACTCACCAGTGACTCACGGCCTACCCGTACCCGTACCCGGCCGCACCAGGGTCGCAAACGGCTACCCGATACCCGTACCCTACCAGATACCCGTACCCTACCCGTAACCCGGCCGGGTATCGGGTAGGGTACGGGTATCGGGTAGGGTACGGGTATCGGGTACCCGCTTGCGACCTCTGCCGTTGACCTCGCAGGAGCTGAGCGAGTTCTACCTGCATGTGGAGAGGCTGGTCTACTTGCCCACCGGAGTGGACAACTCCGGCCTGCTGAACTAGTGAGGCCTGTGCACCTCTACACACACACACACACGCGTGTCACCCTACACACACACACGCACGACACACACACACACGCGTGTCACCCTACACACACACACACGTGTCACCCTACACACACACACACACTACACACACACACTACACCCACACTACACACACGCGTCACCCTACACACACACACACACACGCGTCACCCTACACACACACACACACACGCACACACGCGTCACCCTACACACACACACACGCACACACGCGTCACCCTACACACACACACACTACACACACACACACGCGTCACCCTACACACACACACACACACACACGCGTCACCCTACACACACACACACTACACACACACACACACACGCGTCACCCTACACACACACACACTACACACACGCGTCACCCTACACACACACACACCCTACACACACACACGCGTCACCCTACACACACACACACTACACACACACACTACACACACACACACGTGTCACCCTACACACACACCCTACACACACACACACGCGTCACCCTACACACACACACGCGTCACCCTACACACACACACTACACACACACCCTACACACACACACACGCGTCACCCTACACACACACACCCTACACACACACACACCCTACACACACACACACGCGTCACCCTACACACACACACTACACACGCACGCGTCACCCTACACACACACACCCTACACACACACACACCCTACACACACACACACGCGTCACCCTACACACACACACCCTACACACACACACACCCTACACACACACACGCGCGTCACCCTACACACACACACTACACACGCACGCGTCACCCTACACACACACACCCTACACACACACACACCCTACACACACACACACGCGTCACCCTACACACACACACACTACACACACACACACACTACACACACACGCACGTGTCACCCTACACACACACCCTACACACACACACACGCGTGTCACCCTACACACACACACTACACACGCACGCGTCACCCTACACACACACACCCTACACACACACACACCCTACACACACACACACGCGTCACCCTACACACACACATACTACACACACACACACACTACACACACACGCACGTGTCACCCTACACACACACCCTACACACACACACACGCGTGTCACCCTACACACACACACTACACACACACACACGCGTCACCCTACACACACACACCCTACACACACACACACACTACACACACACGTGTCACCCAACACACACACACGCGTGTCACCCTACACACACACACACACACTACACACGTGTCACCCTACAAACACACACACGCACACACGCGTCACCCTACACACACACACACTACACACACACACACGCGTCACCCTACACACACACACACTACACACACACACTACACACACACACACACACGTGTCACCCTACACACACACACCCTACACACACACACACACGCGTGTCACCCTACACACACACACACACGCGTGTCACCCTACACACACACACACTACACACGTGTCACCCTACACACACACACACGTGTCACCCTACACACACACACGCACACACGCGTCACCCTACACACACACACACGTGTCACCCTACACACACACACGCACACACGCGTCACCCTACACACACACACACGTGTCACCCTACACACACACACACGCACACACGCGTCACCCTACACACACACACACGTGTCACCCTACACAAACACACGCACACGCGTCACCCTACACACACACACACGTGTCACCCTACACACACACACACTACACACACACTACGCACACACACACTACACACACACACACTACACACACACACTACACACACTACACACACACACTACACACACACACACTACACACACACACACTACACACACACTACACACACACTACACACACACACACTGCACACACACTACACACACACACTACACACACACTACACACACACACACACTACACACACTACACACACACTACACACACACACCCTACACACACACCACACACACACACACTACACACACACACCACACACACACACTACACACACACTACACACACACACTACACACACACACTATACACACACACACGCCACCCTACACACACACACTACACACACGCGTGCACCACCCTACACACACACTACACACACACGCACACACACTACACACACACACACTACACACACACACACTACACACACACTACACACACACACTACACACACACACTACACACACACACGTGTCACCCTACACCCTACACACACACACTACACACACTACACACACACACTATACACACACACACACACACGCCACCCTACACACACACTACACACCTACATACACACACACACACTACACACTACACACATACTACACACACACACTACACACACACTACACACACATACTACACACACACTACACACACACACACTACACACACACACTACACACACACACACTACACACACACACTACACACACACACGTGTCACCCTACACCCTACACACACACACTACACACACATACTACACACACACACACACTACACACACACACTACACACACACACACTACACACACACACTACACACACACACACTACACACACACACTACACACACACACGTGTCACCCTACACCCTACACACACACACTACACACACACTACACTACACACACACTACACACACTACACACACACTACACACACGCACTACACACACACTACACACACACACGTGCCACCCTACACACACACGCACACACACCACCTACACCTATTCCCAGACTTCACGGGTGTGTTCAGGTTGATGTGTGTGTGTGTGCGTGTCTCTGTGTGTGTGATTGCAGCATGCATTTGAATTGCACCCGGACCAGGATAAAGCATTTGTGGAGGTGGGTGATAGTGAGGCTAATTAATTAATTAATAATAATGATGATGATGATGATAACGGTGGTGGAATTTTGTAAGGAGCACAATGTTTATGGGTCTCTGTGTGGTGAGTCTGTGGGTCTCTATGGGTCTCTGTGTGGTAAGTCTATGGGTCTCTGTGTGGTGAGTCTGGGTCTCTGTGTGAGTCTATGGGTCTCTGTGTGGTGAGTCTATGGGTCTCTGTGTGAGTCTATGGGTCTCTGTGTGGTGAGTCTGGGTCTCTGTGTGAGTCTATGGGTCTCTGTGTGGTGAGTCTATGGGTCTCTGTGTGAGTCTATGGGTCTCTGTGTGGTGAGTCTGGGTCTCTGTGTGAGTCTATGGGTCTCTGTGTGGTGAGTCTATGGGTCTATGTGTGAGTCTATGGGTCTCTGTGTGGTGAGTCTATGGGTCTCTGTGTGAGTCTATGGGTCTCTGTGTGGTGAGTCTATGGGTCTATGTGTGAGTCTATGGGTCTCTGTGTGGTGAGTCTATGGGTCTCTGTGTGGTGAGTCTGTGGGTCTCTGTGTGAGTCTATGGGTCTCTGTGTGGTGAGTCTGGGTCTCTGTGTGAGTCTATGGGTCTCTGTGTGGTGAGTCTATGGGTCTATGTATGAGTCTATGGGTCTCTGTGTGGTGAGTCTATGGGTCTCTGTGTGAGTCTATGGGTCTCTGTGTGGTGAGTCTATGGGTCTATGTGTGAGTCTATGGGTCTCTGTGTGGTGAGTCTATGGGTCTCTGTGTGATGAGTCTATGGGTCTCTGTGTGGTGAGTCTATGGGTCTCTGTGTGGTGAGTCTGTTGGTCTCTGTGTGGTGAGTCTATGGGTCTCTGTGTGGTGAGTCTGTGGGTCTCTGTGTGATGAGTCTATGGGTCTCTGTGTGATGAGTCTATGGGTCTCTGTGTGATGAGTCTATGGGTCTCTGTGTGATGAGTCTATGGGTCTCTGTGTGATGAGTCTATGGGTCACTGTATGGGTGAGTCTATGGGTCTCTGTGTGATGAGTATATGGGTCTCTGTGTGGTGAGTCTATGGGTTTCTGTGTGATGAGTCTATGGGTCTCTGTGTGATGAGTCTATGGGTCTCTGTGTGATGAGTCTATGGGTCACTGTATGGGTGAGTCTATGGGTCTCTGTGTGATGAGTCTATGGGTCTCTGTGTGGTGAGTCTGTGGGTCTCTGTGTGATGAGTCTATGGGTCTCTGTCTGATGAGTTTATGAGTCTCTGTGTGGTGAGTCTGTGGGTCTCTGTGTGATGAGTCTATGGGTCTCTGTGTGATGAGTCTGTGGGTCTCTGTGTGATGAGTCTATGGGTATCTGTGTGATGAGTCTATGGGTCTCTGTGTGATGAGTCTATGGGTCTCTGTGTGATGAGTCTATGGGTATCTGTGTGATGAGTCTATGGGTCACTGTATGGGTGAGTCTATGGGTCTCTGTGTGATGAGTCTATGGGTCTCTGTGTGGTGAGTCTATGGGTCTCTGTCTGATGAGTTTATGGGTCTCTGTGTGGTGAGTCTATGGGTCTCTGTGTGGTGAGTCTGTGGGTCTCTGTGTGATGAGTCTATGGGTCTCTGTCTGATGAGTCTATGGGTCTCTGTGTGGTGAGTCTATGGGTCTCTGTGTGACGAGTCTATGGGTCTCTGTGTGATGAGTCTGTGGGTCTCTGTGATAAAATAAAAGTAAAATAAAAATCACGACGTTTCGGAGGCAACACAAGCTTCCGTCTTCAGGTGGAACAGTCACAGCCACGACAGCTGTATCAAGTGATATCACTTGATACAGCTGTCGTGGCTGTGACGTCAGAGCCACGCCCCTAACTCGTCCCCCCATTGGCTGTGGCCAAAGCCAGCAGAACCAATCATCTACTTGCAGCTGTCACCTTCCCGTGACGTCAGAGCCACGCCCCTAGGCTCCCCCCCCATTGGCTGTGGCCAAAGCCAGCAGAACCAATCATCTACTTGCAGCTGTCACCTTCCCGTGACGTCAGAGCCACGCCCCTAACTCGTCCCCCCATTGGCTGTGGCCAAAGCCAGCAGAACCAATCATCTACTTGCAGATGTCACCTTCCCATGACGTCAGAGCCACGCCCCTAGGCTCCCCCCCCATTGGCTGTGGGCCAGGACCGGCAGAACCAATCATCTACTTGCAGATGTCACCTTCCCATGACGTCAGAGCCACGCCCCTAGGCTCCCCCCCCATTGGCTATGGGCCAGGACCGGCAGAGCCAATCATCGTGACGAGTTGTTATCCATCAGCGACCCGGATATATCCACACATTACACTTTTATGAAAACAAATTAACCCGTAAAAACAAAGTTTTTCACTATAAATCCTTTTATGCGTGTTCAATGGGCCACAACCCAGCCCACATTGGTCTTTGAAACGGGCGGCTAGAGTCCTCTCGTCCTCTGGCTTGAGATGGCTGCCACCTACGGGTCAGATGATTGCCTGCCACCATTAAGCATTTGGTAATTTAATAGAATTTTTTTTTTCCTAAAATGTTGAAAATTTTGGAAAAAAAAATTTCACGAAAATTAATCGTCACGCACAAACGAGTCTGTGTAGCAAAATGTCAGCTCGATTGGATCACGGGAAGTGGGTTAAAAAACGACCGAAAGATTTGCACGGTCGTAAGCGCGCAAGCAAGCAAGCGAGCGAACTTAATATAAAGGATTTAAAAAGAGAGCTCGCGGGACAAATGGAGATGCTCATGCCGCGTTCCGCGTGTCGTTGGCAGTGAACGCTTTGGCCCCCCCAAGTCCTGCGTCTCGGGTTCAGGTGAGAGGCGTGCGTGTCACCACCACCCCCCCCCCCCCCGACTGCCCTGAGTTTGACGCCGTGCGGCTACGGAGTCGGTTACGTTCGCCGCTCGACTCCGAACGGGGTTTGAGAGCGTCGGCGAAACTGTACCAGCGTGGAAGAGCAGGCCAAGTACGCGCCCACGCCGGTTCTTCACGTTCTGCAGATATAGAACCAGTGGCATCTACATCTGCAAAACGTGAAGAACCAGTGGCTACTACATCTGCAGAACGTGAAGAACCAGTGGCATCTACATCTTCAGAACGTGAAGAACCAGTGGCATCTACATCTGCAGAACGTGAAGAACCAGTGGCATCTACATCTGCAGAACGTGAAGAACCAGTGGCGTCTACATCTGCAGAACGTGAAGAACCAGTGGCATCTACATCTGCAGAACGTGAAGAACCAGTGGCATCTACATCTGCAGAAAAGTGAAGAACCAGTGGCGTCTACATCTGCAGAACATGAACCAGTGGCATCTACATCTGCAGTAGATGCCACTGGACGACGACGACGACGATGATGATGACGATGACGACGATGATGACGACGATGACGACGATGACGACGATGACGACGATGACGACGATGACGACGATAACGACGATGATGATGACGACGACGATGACGACGATGACGACGATGATGACGATGATGACGATGATAATGACGACGACAATGACGATGATGACGACGACGATGACGACGATGACGACGATGACGACGACGATGACGACGACGATGACGACGACGATGACGACGATGACGATGATGACGACGATGACGACGACGACGACGATGACGACGACGACGATGATGACGACGATGATGACGACGATGATGATGACGACGACGATGACGACGATGACGAAGATCTCTGGCTCTCTTTCCTCCGCTAGTCCTGACCGATCAGAATAATTCTGCTGCTGCCGCTGCCGCTGCAGCTGCCGGAGGTGCGGGCCCCAGCAACGAAGGTGGTGGAGGAGGAGGAGGAGTTGGAGGTGGAGGAATTGGAGGAGGAGGTGGAGCGGCAGGAGGTGGAGCAGAGGCGGTGGAGCGCGCTGCACTGGAGGTACCCTCTCTATCACCCGAGGTCGATGGCGCTTGGTGCAGTCACGGTGTCCCTCCGTCTGTCCGTCCGTCTGTCCGTCCGTCTGTCCGTCCGTCCGTCCCTCCGTCTGTCCCTCCGTCCGTCTGTCCGTCCGTCTGTCCGTCCGTCCCTCCGTCCGTCTGTCCCTCCGTCTGTCCGTCCGTCTGTCCGTCCGTCCGCCCCTCCGTCCGTCTGTCCGTCCGTCTGTCCGTCCGTCCGTCCCTCCGTCCGTCTGTCCCTCCGTCTGTCCGTCCGTCTGTCCGTCCGTCCGCCCCTCCGTCCGTCTGTCCCTCCGTCTGTCCGTCCGTCCCTCCGTCCGTCCCTCCGTCCGTCTGTCCCTCCGTCTGTCCGTCCGTCCGTCTGTCCGTCCGCCCCTCCGTCTGTCCCTCCGTCCGTCTGTCCCTCCGTCTGTCCGTCCGTCTGTCCCTCCCTCCGTCCGTCCCTCCGTCTGTCCCTCCGTCCGTCCCTCCGTCCGTCTGTCCCTCCCTCCGTCCGTCCCTCCGTCCGTCTGTCCCTCCGTCTGTCCGTCCGTCCGTCTGTCCGTCCGCCCCTCCGTCCGTCTGTCCCTCCGTCTGTCCGTTCGTCTGTCCGTCCGTCCGTCCCTCCGTCTGTCCCTCCGTCCGTCTGTCCCTCCGTCTGTCCGTCCGTTTGTCCCTCCCTCCGTCCGTCCCTCCGTCTGTCCCTCCGTCCGTCTGTCCCTCCCTCCGTCTGTCCCTCCGTCCGTCTGTCCCTCCGTCTGTCCGTCCGTCTGTCCCTCCCTCCGTCCGTCCCTCCGTCTGTAGAAGCTCAGTGGGTGGCGGGGGGTGGGGGTCTCCTTGCCTGGCGAAATAAAATAAAAAATAAAACACCGAAATTTACACTATGGGAACCTCATTTGCCAGTAAAAATATAATAATTGGTTCTTTACCCTTCTATCTGGCAACAAAACTGACACCTTTTTACAAGGAGTCATGTTTACATAGACCGCAATACCTGCAGTCGTAATGCAAACAAAAAAACATAACTCTGATAATGTATGCGCTGTCCTTGAAGTTGATTGGTCCACACCCGAGACAGCTTTCCTTAGAGCCTAGTCTCACCCTGGTGTTGGACCAGATGACGCCAAAAGGCGCACAACTCAAAGACAATGCGCCATCAGAGTACGAGAGCTCGGGGTTAAGCATTTACACCATTGGAACCTCATTTGCCAGTAAAAAAAGTATGATAATTGTTTTTTTTACCCTTCTATCTGGCAACAAAACTGACATCTTTTTACAAGGAGTCATGTTTGCATAGACCACAATACCTGCAGTCGTAATGCAAACAAAAAACACAACTCTGATGATGTATGTGCACTGTCCTTGAAGTTGATTGGTCCACACGCCTTTTGAGACCAGGCTCTAAGGAAAGCTGTCTCGGGTGTGGACCAATCAACTTCAAGGACAGTGCACATACATCATCAGAGTTGTGTCTTTTGTTTGCATTATGACTGCAGGTATTGCGGTCTATGCAAACATGACTCTTCGTAGAAAGGTGTCCGTTTTGTTGCCAGATAGAAGGGTAAAGAACCAATTAACACCGAAATGGTTTGTTAGTTTCGCGATTTGTCGGTGCGACGTCGCGACCGTCGGCGGGCCGGGACGCTGACGGACGTGTCGCTTCTTCGCAGGGCGGTGACGGCGATGACGTCATCGGCGATGACGACGACGACGTCATCGGCGGCGATGACGGCGATGACGACGACGATGACGTCGTAACCTCCGGGAGCCTCGCGATCCCTTGCAGCCAGCAAATGATTCTCGACAGCCTGGCCGGTGGGTTCCACGTCTTGGGCGTCTCTGCGGCTAGGAGATGTTGACTACCTCGCCTGGTCTACAGTCTGTGTGTCTCTCTCATCATCATCATCACGGTGGCTAGGAGATGTTGACTACCTCGCCTGGTCTACAGTCTGTGTGTCTCTCTCTCATCATCATCATCATGGTGGCTAGGAGATGTTGACTACCTCGCCTGGTCTACAGTCTGTGTGTCTCTCTCTCATCATCATCATCACGGTGGCTAGGAGATGTTGACTACCTCGCCTGGTCTACAGTCTGTGTGTCTCTCTCTCATCATCATCATCACGGTGGCTAGGAGATGTTGACTACCTCGCCTGGTCTACAGTCTGTGTGTCTCTCTCTCGCATCATCATCATCATCACGGTGGCTAGGAGATGTTGACTACCTCGCCTGGTCTACAGTCTGTGTGTCTCTCTCATCATCATCATCACGGTGGCTAGGAGATGTTCACTACCTCGCCTGGTACGCAGGAGGTCGTGGGTCTCTACGTATCTCTGTGTGGGTCTCTATGTGTCTCTATGGGTCTCTGTGTCTCTATGGGTCTCTATGTGTCTCTATGGATCTCTATGGATCTCTATGGGTCTCTATGGATCTCTGTGGGTCTCTACGTATCTCTGTGTGGGTCTCTATGTATCTCTATGGGTCTCTATGGGTCTGTATGTCTATCAATGGGTCTCTATGTATCTCTATGGGTCTCTATGTATCTCTATGGGTCTCTACATATCCCTGTGTGGGTCTCTATGTATCTCTATGGGTCTCTATGGATCTCTACGTATCTCTGTGTGGGTCTCTATGGATCTCTGTGGGTCTCTATGGGTCTGTATGTCTATCTATGGGTCTCTATGTATCTCTGTGGGTCTCTATGGGTCTGTATGTCTATCAATGGGTCTCTATGTATCTTTATGGGTCTGTATGTCTATCAATGGGTCTCTATGTATCTATATGGGTCTGTATGTCTATCAATGGGTCTCTATGTATCTCTATGGGTCTGTATGTCTATCTATGGGTCTCTATGTATCTCTATGGGTCTCTATGGGTCTGTATGTCTATCAATGGGTCTCTATGTATCTCTATGGGTCTCTATGGGTCTGTATGTCTATCAATGGGTCTCTATGTATCTCTATGGGTCTCTATGGGTCTGTATGTCTATCAATGGGTCTCTATGTATCTCTATGGGTCTCTATGGGTCTGTATGTCTATCTATGGGTCTCTATGTATTTCTGTGGGTCTCTATGTATCTCTGTGGGTCTCTATGGGTCTGTATGTCTATCTATGGGTCTCTATGTATCTCTGTGGGTGTCTATGTATCTCTATGGGTCTCTATGGGTCTGTATGTCTATCAATGGGTCTCTATGTATCTCTATGGGTCTGTATGTCTATCAATGGGTCTCTATGTATTTCTATGGGTCTCTATGGGTCTGTATGTCTATCAATGGGTCTCTATGTATCTCTATGGGTCTCTATGGGTCTGTATGTCTATCAATGGGTCTCTATGTATCTCTGTGGGTCTCTATGTATCTCTATGGGTCTGTATGTCTATCAATGGGTCTCTATGTATCTCTATGGGTCTCTATGGGTCTGTATGTCTATCAATGGGTCTCTATGTATCTCTATGGGTCTCTATGGGTCTGTATGTCTATCAATGGGTCTCTATGTATCTCTGTGGGTCTCTATGTATCTCTGTGGGTCTCTATGGGTCTGTATGTCTATCTATGGGTCTCTATGTATCTCTGTGGGTCTCTATGGGTCTGTATGTCTATCTATGGGTCTCTATGGGTCTCTATGGGTCTCTATGTATCTCTATGGGTCTCTGTGGGTCTGTAATTTCCACGCGACAATAAACCGCTGTCTTGTTAACACGGTTACCACGGTTACTCTCGTTAACACGGTTACCACGGTTACTCTCGTTAACATGGTTACCACGGTTGCTGTCGTTACCACGGTTACTCTCGTTGACACGGTTACTCTCGTTAACACGGTTACCCAGGTTACTCTCGTTAACACGGTTACCACGGTTACCACGGTGCGCTCTCTTGCCTGGTGGTGATGCGTGTCGCCTGTCTGTGTGTCCCCCCCGCAGAGTGGAGGGACAGCGACGAGGCTACGACGCCTCACACCGTCACCGCCGCCCCCCCCCCCTCTCCTGCTGCCTCCTGCCCAGGTACTTTTTTCCACTGCCCACATCCGA
>NW_027620962.1:30000-40000 GCF_964198595.1 Lampetra fluviatilis
ACCCGATACCCGTACCCTACCCGATACCCGTACCCTACCCGATACCCGTACCCTACCCGATAGCCGTACCCTACCCGATACCCGTACCCTACCCGATACTCGTACCCTACCCGATACCCGTACCCTACCCGATACCCGTACCCTACCCGATAGCCGTACCCTACCCGATACCCGTACCCTACCCGATACTCGTACCCTACCTGATACCCGATACCCTACCCGATACCCGTACCCTACCCGATACTCGTACCCTACCAGATACCCGTACCCTACCCGATACCCGTACCCTACCAGATACCCGTACCCTACCCGATACCCGTACCCTACCCGATACCCGTACCCTACCCGATACCCGTACCCTACCCGATACCCGGCTACCCGTACCCGGCCGGGTACGGGTACCCGTTTGCGACCCTGGTGCGGCCGGGTACGGGTACGGGTACGGGTAGGCCGTGAGTCACTGGTGAGTCGCCGTTTGTCACTCATTTCCCAACGTCTTGTCTCTTCTCACAATTCAAGTTCCTCGAATCAACCCACCCGCGCCTGCAACGTGGCTTCATCCCAGAGGTCGCAATCAGGTACCCGATACCCGTACCCTACCCGTACCCGGCCGGGTAACGGGTAGGGTACGGGTACGGCCGGGTACGGGTAAGGAATCAAAACCCGTTTGCGACCTCTGCAACGCAAGCAATCATCGTCGGGTGCGAAAACCACGGCGAGAACATTTTTAGAAATGCGCCGTTTTTTTCTTAACGTCAGCGCCACTTGCATCGATCGGCGGTTGTCCATCGATGCTCGGAACGGAGGAGGAGTTGGGGGGGGGGGAGAGGGTGAATGGAACGCGGTCTGAAAGTCACCGTGAGCGTGAACACGATCAATCAAGAGCCCGAAATGGTTTATCAAATCCTTCCAATGATTGCCGAGACAGAATCCATCTCCTCGGTTGAAATTGTCTCTGTGTGGTGAGTCTGTGGGTCTCTCTGTGGGGTGAGTCTGTGGGTCTCTGCGTGGTGAGTCTGTGGGTCTCTCTGTGTGATGAGTCTGTGGGTCTCTGCGTGGTGAGTTTATGGGTCTCTGTGTGATGAGTCTATGGGTCTCTGTGGTGAGTCTATGGGTCTCTGTGTGGTGAGTCTGTGGGTCTCTGTGTGGTGAGTCTGTGGGTCTCTGTGTGGTGAGTCTGTGGGTCTCTCTGTGTGATGAGTCTGTGGGTCTCTGCGTGGTGAGTTTATGGGTCTCTGTGTGATGAGTCTATGGGTCTCTGTGGTGAGTCTATGGGTCTCTGTGTGGTGAGTCTGTGGGTCTCTGTGTGGTGAGTCTGTGGGTCTCTGTGGGGTGAGTCTGTGGGTCTCTGTGTGGTGAGTCTATGGGTCTCTGTGTGGTGAGTCTATGGGTCTCTGTGTGATGAGTCTATGGGTCTCTGTGGGGTGAGTCTGTGGGTCTCTGTGTGGTCAGTCTATGGGTCTCTGTGTGGTGAGTCTGTGGGTCTCTGTGTGGTGAGTCTATGGGTCTCTGTGTGGTGAGTCTGTGGGTCTCTGTGTGGTGAGTCTATGGGTCTCTGTGTGTGATGAGTCTATGGATCTCTGTGTGGTGAGTATATGGGTCTCTGTGTGGTGAGTCTGTGGGTATCTGTGTGGTGAGTCTATGGGTCTCTGTGTGGTGAGTCTATGGGTCTCTGTGTGGTGAGTCTGTGGGTCTCTGTGTGGTGAGTCTATGGGTCTCTGTGTGTGATGAGTCTATGGATCTCTGTGTGGTGAGTCTGTGGGTCTCTGTGTGGTGAGTCTACGGGTCTCTGTGTGATGAGTCTATGGGTCTCTGTGTGGTGAGTCTATGGGTCTCTGTGTGGTGAGTCTATGGGTCTCTGTGTGGTGAGTCTATGGGACTCTCTGTGTGGTGAGTCTGTGGGTATCTGTGTGGTGAGTCTGTGGGTCTCTGTGTGGTGAGTCTGTGGATCTCTGTGTGGTGAGTCTGTGGGTCTCTGTGTGATGAGTCTATGGGACTCTCTGTGGTGAGTCTATGGGTCTCTGTGTGGTGAGTTTATGGGTTTCTGTGTGGTGAGTCTATGGGTCTATGTGTGGTGAGTCTATGGGTCTATGTGTGGTGAGTCTGTGGGTCTCTGTGTGGTGAGTCTGTGGGTCTCTGTGTGATGAGTCTATGGGACTCTCTGTGTGGTGAGTCTGTGGGTCTCTGTGTGGTGAGTTTATGGGTTTCTGTGTGGTGAGTCTGTGGGTCTCTGTGTGGTGAGTCTGTGGGTCCTCTGTGTGATGAGTCTGTGGGTCTCTGTGTGGTGAGTCTGTGGGTCCTCTGTGTGATGAGTCTGTGGGTCTCTGTGTGATGAGTCTATGGGTTTCTGTGGGGTGAGTCTATGGGTCTCTGTGTGATGAGTCTATGGGTCTCTGTGTGATGAGTCTATGGGTCTCTGTGTGATGAGTCTATGGGTCTCTGTGTGATGAGTCTATGGGTCTCTGTGTGATGAGTCTATGGGTCTCTGTGTGATGAGTCTGTGGGTCTCTGTGTGGTGAGTCTGTGGGTCTCTGTGTGGTGAGTCTGTGGGTCTCTGTGTGGTGAGTCTATGGGTCTCTGTGTGATGAGTCTGTGGGTCTCTGTGTGGTGAGTCTGTGGGTCTCTGTGTGATGAGTCTATGGGTCTCTGTGTGGTGAGTCTGTGGGTCTCTGTGTGGTGAGTCTATGGGTCTCTGTGTGATGAGTCTGTGGGTCTCTGTGTGGTGAGTCTGTGGGTCTCTGTGTGATGAGTCTATGGGTCTCTGTGTGATGAGTCTATGGGTCTCTGTGTGATGAGTCTATGGGTCTCTGTGTGATGAGTCTATGGGTCTCTGTGTGATGAGTCTATGGGTCTCTGTGTGGTGAGTCTATGGGTCTCTGTGTGGTGAGTCTATGGGTCTCTGTGTGGTGAGTCTATGGGACTCTCTGTGTGGTGAGTCTGTGGGTCTCTGTGTGGTGAGTCTGTGGGTCTCTGTGTGGTGAGTCTGTGGATCTCTGTGTGGTGAGTCTGTGGGTCTCTGTGTGATGAGTCTATGGGACTCTCTGTGGTGAGTCTATGGGTCTCTGTGTGGTGAGTTTATGGGTTTCTGTGTGGTGAGTCTATGGGTCTATGTGTGGTGAGTCTATGGGTCTATGTGTGGTGAGTCTGTGGGTCTCTGTGTGGTGAGTCTGTGGGTCTCTGTGTGATGAGTCTATGGGACTCTCTGTGTGGTGAGTCTGTGGGTCTCTGTGTGGTGAGTTTATGGGTTTCTGTGTGGTGAGTCTGTGGGTCTCTGTGTGGTGAGTCTGTGGGTCCTCTGTGTGATGAGTCTGTGGGTCTCTGTGTGGTGAGTCTGTGGGTCCTCTGTGTGATGAGTCTGTGGGTCTCTGTGTGATGAGTCTATGGGTTTCTGTGGGGTGAGTCTATGGGTCTCTGTGTGATGAGTCTATGGGTCTCTGTGTGATGAGTCTATGGGTCTCTGTGTGATGAGTCTATGGGTCTCTGTGTGATGAGTCTATGGGTCTCTGTGTGATGAGTCTATGGGTCTCTGTGTGATGAGTCTGTGGGTCTCTGTGTGGTGAGTCTGTGGGTCTCTGTGGGGTGAGTCTGTGGGTCTCTGCGTGGTGAGTCTGTGGGTCTCTCTGTGTGATGAGTCTGTGGGTCTCTGCGTGGTGAGTTTATGGGTCTCTGTGTGATGAGTCTATGGGTCTCTGTGGTGAGTCTATGGGTCTCTGTGTGGTGAGTCTGTGGGTCTCTGTGTGGTGAGTCTGTGGGTCTCTGTGTGGTGAGTCTGTGGGTCTCTCTGTGTGATGAGTCTGTGGGTCTCTGCGTGGTGAGTTTATGGGTCTCTGTGTGATGAGTCTATGGGTCTCTGTGGTGAGTCTATGGGTCTCTGTGTGGTGAGTCTGTGGGTCTCTGTGTGGTGAGTCTGTGGGTCTCTGTGGGGTGAGTCTGTGGGTCTCTGTGTGGTGAGTCTATGGGTCTCTGTGTGGTGAGTCTATGGGTCTCTGTGTGATGAGTCTATGGGTCTCTGTGGGGTGAGTCTGTGGGTCTCTGTGTGGTCAGTCTATGGGTCTCTGTGTGGTGAGTCTGTGGGTCTCTGTGTGGTGAGTCTATGGGTCTCTGTGTGGTGAGTCTGTGGGTCTCTGTGTGGTGAGTCTATGGGTCTCTGTGTGTGATGAGTCTATGGATCTCTGTGTGGTGAGTATATGGGTCTCTGTGTGGTGAGTCTGTGGGTATCTGTGTGGTGAGTCTATGGGTCTCTGTGTGGTGAGTCTATGGGTCTCTGTGTGGTGAGTCTGTGGGTCTCTGTGTGGTGAGTCTATGGGTCTCTGTGTGTGATGAGTCTATGGATCTCTGTGTGGTGAGTCTGTGGGTCTCTGTGTGGTGAGTCTACGGGTCTCTGTGTGATGAGTCTATGGGTCTCTGTGTGGTGAGTCTATGGGTCTCTGTGTGGTGAGTCTATGGGTCTCTGTGTGGTGAGTCTATGGGACTCTCTGTGTGGTGAGTCTGTGGGTATCTGTGTGGTGAGTCTGTGGGTCTCTGTGTGGTGAGTCTGTGGATCTCTGTGTGGTGAGTCTGTGGGTCTCTGTGTGATGAGTCTATGGGACTCTCTGTGGTGAGTCTATGGGTCTCTGTGTGGTGAGTTTATGGGTTTCTGTGTGGTGAGTCTATGGGTCTATGTGTGGTGAGTCTATGGGTCTATGTGTGGTGAGTCTGTGGGTCTCTGTGTGGTGAGTCTGTGGGTCTCTGTGTGATGAGTCTATGGGACTCTCTGTGTGGTGAGTCTGTGGGTCTCTGTGTGGTGAGTTTATGGGTTTCTGTGTGGTGAGTCTGTGGGTCTCTGTGTGGTGAGTCTGTGGGTCCTCTGTGTGATGAGTCTGTGGGTCTCTGTGTGGTGAGTCTGTGGGTCCTCTGTGTGATGAGTCTGTGGGTCTCTGTGTGATGAGTCTATGGGTTTCTGTGGGGTGAGTCTATGGGTCTCTGTGTGATGAGTCTATGGGTCTCTGTGTGATGAGTCTATGGGTCTCTGTGTGATGAGTCTATGGGTCTCTGTGTGATGAGTCTATGGGTCTCTGTGTGATGAGTCTATGGGTCTCTGTGTGATGAGTCTGTGGGTCTCTGTGTGGTGAGTCTGTGGGTCTCTGTGTGGTGAGTCTGTGGGTCTCTGTGTGGTGAGTCTATGGGTCTCTGTGTGATGAGTCTGTGGGTCTCTGTGTGGTGAGTCTGTGGGTCTCTGTGTGATGAGTCTATGGGTCTCTGTGTGGTGAGTCTGTGGGTCTCTGTGTGGTGAGTCTATGGGTCTCTGTGTGATGAGTCTGTGGGTCTCTGTGTGGTGAGTCTGTGGGTCTCTGTGTGATGAGTCTATGGGTCTCTGTGTGATGAGTCTATGGGTCTCTGTGTGATGAGTCTATGGGTCTCTGTGTGATGAGTCTATGGGTCTCTGTGTGATGAGTCTATGGGTCTCTGTGTGGTGAGTCTATGGGTCTCTGTGTGGTGAGTCTATGGGTCTCTGTGTGGTGAGTCTATGGGACTCTCTGTGTGGTGAGTCTGTGGGTCTCTGTGTGGTGAGTCTGTGGGTCTCTGTGTGGTGAGTCTGTGGATCTCTGTGTGGTGAGTCTGTGGGTCTCTGTGTGATGAGTCTATGGGACTCTCTGTGGTGAGTCTATGGGTCTCTGTGTGGTGAGTTTATGGGTTTCTGTGTGGTGAGTCTATGGGTCTATGTGTGGTGAGTCTATGGGTCTATGTGTGGTGAGTCTGTGGGTCTCTGTGTGGTGAGTCTGTGGGTCTCTGTGTGATGAGTCTATGGGACTCTCTGTGTGGTGAGTCTGTGGGTCTCTGTGTGGTGAGTTTATGGGTTTCTGTGTGGTGAGTCTGTGGGTCTCTGTGTGGTGAGTCTGTGGGTCCTCTGTGTGATGAGTCTGTGGGTCTCTGTGTGGTGAGTCTGTGGGTCCTCTGTGTGATGAGTCTGTGGGTCTCTGTGTGATGAGTCTATGGGTTTCTGTGGGGTGAGTCTATGGGTCTCTGTGTGATGAGTCTATGGGTCTCTGTGTGATGAGTCTATGGGTCTCTGTGTGATGAGTCTATGGGTCTCTGTGTGATGAGTCTATGGGTCTCTGTGTGATGAGTCTATGGGTCTCTGTGTGATGAGTCTGTGGGTCTCTGTGTGGTGAGTCTGTGGGTCTCTGTGTGGTGAGTCTGTGGGTCTCTGTGTGGTGAGTCTATGGGTCTCTGTGTGATGAGTCTGTGGGTCTCTGTGTGGTGAGTCTGTGGGTCTCTGTGTGATGAGTCTATGGGTCTCTGTGTGGTGAGTCTGTGGGTCTTTGTGTGGTGAGTCTATGGGTCTCTGTGTGATGAGTCTGTGGGTCTCTGTGTGGTGAGTCTGTGGGTCTCTGTGTGATGAGTCTATGGGTCTCTGTGTGATGAGTCTATGGGTCTCTGTGTGATGAGTCTGTGGGTCTCTGTGTGATGAGTCTATGGGTCTCTGTGTGATGAGTCTATGGGTCTCTGTGTGGTGAGTCTGTGGGTCTCTGTGTGATGAGTCTATGGGTCTCTGTGTGGTGAGTCTGTGGGTTTCTGTGTGGTGAGTCTGTGGGTCTCTGTGTGGTGAGTCTGTGGGTCTCTGTGTGGTGAGTCTGTGGATCTCTGTGTGGTGAGTCTGTGGGTCTCTGTGTGATGAGTCTATGGGACTCTCTGTGGTGAGTCTATGGGTCTCTGTGTGGTGAGTTTATGGGTTTCTGTGTGGTGAGTCTATGGGTCTATGTGTGGTGAGTCTATGGGTCTATGTGTGGTGAGTCTGTGGGTCTCTGTGTGGTGAGTCTGTGGGTCTCTGTGTGATGAGTCTATGGGACTCTCTGTGTGGTGAGTCTGTGGGTCTCTGTGTGGTGAGTTTATGGGTTTCTGTGTGGTGAGTCTGTGGGTCTCTGTGTGGTGAGTCTGTGGGTCCTCTGTGTGATGAGTCTGTGGGTCTCTGTGTGGTGAGTCTGTGGGTCCTCTGTGTGATGAGTCTGTGGGTCTCTGTGTGGTGAGTCTGTGGGTCTCTGTGTGATGAGTCTATGGGTCTCTGTGTGATGAGTCTATGGGTCTCTGTGTGATGAGTCTGTGGGTCTCTGTGTGATGAGTCTATGGGTCTCTGTGTGATGAGTCTATGGGTCTCTGTGTGGTGAGTCTGTGGGTCTCTGTGTGATGAGTCTATGGGTCTCTGTGTGGTGAGTCTGTGGGTTTCTGTGTGGTGAGTCTGTGGGTCTCTGTGTGGTGAGTCTGTGGGTCTCTGTGTGGTGAGTCTGTGGATCTCTGTGTGGTGAGTCTGTGGGTCTCTGTGTGATGAGTCTATGGGACTCTCTGTGGTGAGTCTATGGGTCTCTGTGTGGTGAGTTTATGGGTTTCTGTGTGGTGAGTCTATGGGTCTATGTGTGGTGAGTCTATGGGTCTATGTGTGGTGAGTCTGTGGGTCTCTGTGTGGTGAGTCTGTGGGTCTCTGTGTGATGAGTCTATGGGACTCTCTGTGTGGTGAGTCTGTGGGTCTCTGTGTGGTGAGTTTATGGGTTTCTGTGTGGTGAGTCTGTGGGTCTCTGTGTGGTGAGTCTGTGGGTCCTCTGTGTGATGAGTCTGTGGGTCTCTGTGTGGTGAGTCTGTGGGTCCTCTGTGTGATGAGTCTGTGGGTCTCTGTGTGATGAGTCTATGGGTTTCTGTGGGGTGAGTCTATGGGTTTCTGTGTGATGAGTCTATGGGTCTCTGTGTGATGAGTCTATGGGTCTCTGTGTGATGAGTCTATGGGTCTCTGTGTGATGAGTCTATGGGTCTCTGTGTGATGAGTCTATGGGTCTCTGTGTGATGAGTCTGTGGGTCTCTGTGTGGTGAGTCTGTGGGTCTCTGTGTGGTGAGTCTGTGGGTCTCTGTGTGGTGAGTCTATGGGTCTCTGTGTGATGAGTCTGTGGGTCTCTGTGTGGTGAGTCTGTGGGTCTCTGTGTGGTGAGTCTGTGGGTCTCTGTGTGGTGAGTCTGTGGGTCTCTGTGTGATGAGTCTGTGGGTCTCTGTGTGATGAGTCTGTGGGTCTCTGTGTGTGATGAGTCTGTGGGTCTCTGTGTGTGATGAGTCTATGGGTCTCTGTGTGTGATGAGTCTATGGGTCTCTGTGTGTGATTAGTCTATGGGTCTCTGTGTGTGATGAGTCTGTGGGTCTCTGTGTGGTGAGTCTATGGGTCTCTGTGTGATGAGTCTATGGGTCTCTGTGTGGTGAGTCTATGGGTCTCTGTGTGGTGAGTCTATGGGTCTCTGTGTGGTGAGTCTATGGGTCTCTGTGTGATGAGTCTGTGGGTCTCTGTGTGGTGAGTCTATGGGTCTCTGTGTGATGAGTCTATGGGTCTCTGTGTGGTGAGTCTATGGGTCTCTGTGTGGTGAGTCTATGGGTCTCTGTGTGGTGAGTCTATGGGTCTCTGTGTGATGAGTCTATGGGTCTCTGTGTGGTGAGTCTATGGGTCTCTGTGTGATGAGTCTATGGGTCTCTGTGTGGGGAGTCTATGGGTCTCTGTGTGATGAGTCTATGGGTCTCTGTGTGGTGAGTCTATGGGTCTCTGTGTGATGAGTCTATGGGTCTCTGTGTGATGAGTCTGTGGGTCTCTGTGGGGTGAGTCTGTGGGTCTCTGTGTGGTGAGTCTGTGGGTCTCTGTGTGGTGAGTCTGTGGGTCTCTGTGGGGTGAGTCTGTGGGTCTCTGTGTGGTGAGTCTGTGGGTCTCTGTGTGATGAGTCTGTGGGTCTCTGTGGGGTGAGTCTGTGGGTCTCTGTGTGATGAGTCTATGGGTCTCTGTGTGATGAGTCTGTGGGTCTCTGTGGGGTGAGTCTGTGGGTCTCTGTGTGGTGAGTCTGTGGGTCTCTGTGGGGTGAGTCTGTGGGTCTCTGTGTGGTGAGTCTGTGGGTCTCTGTGTGATGAGTCTGTGGGTCTCTGTGTGGTGAGTCTGTGGGTCTCTGTGTGGTGAGTCTGTGGGTCTCTGTGTGGTGAGTCTGTGGGTCTCTGTGTGGTGAGTCTGTGGGTCTCTGTGTGGTGAGTCTGTGGGTCTCTGTGGGGTGAGTCTGTGGGTCTCTGTGTGATGAGTCTATGGGTCTCTGTGTGATGAGTCTGTGGGTCTCTGTGGGGTGAGTCTGTGGGTCTCTGTGTGGTGAGTCTGTGGGTCTCTGTGTGGGTGAGTCTGTGGGTCTCTGTGTGGGTGAGTCTGTGGGTCTCTGTGTGGTGAGTCTGTGGGTCTCTGTGTGGGTGAGTCTGTGGGTCTCTGTGTGGGTGAGTCTGTGGGTCTCTGTGTGATGAGTCTGTGGGTCTCTGTGTGGTGAGTCTGTGGGTCTCTGTGTGGTGAGTCTGTGGGTCTCTGTGTGGGTGAGTCTGTGGGTCTCTGTGTGGGTGAGTCTGTGGGTCTCTGTGTGATGAGTCTGTGGGTCTCTGTGTGTGGTGAGTCTGTGGGTCTCTGTGTGGTGAGTCTGTGGGTCTCTGTGTGGTGAGTCTGTGGGTCTCTGTGTGGGTGAGTCTGTGGGTCTCTGTGTGGTGAGTCTGTGGGTCTCTGTGTGGGTGAGTCTGTGGGTCTCTGTGTGGGTGAGTCTGTGGGTCTCTGTGTGGTGAGTCTGTGGGTCTCTGTGTGGGTGAGTCTGTGGGTCTCTGTGTGGTGAGTCTGTGGGTCTCTGTGTGGGTGAGTCTGTGGGTCTCTGTGTGGGTGAGTCTGTGGGTCTCTGTGTGATGAGTCTGTGGGTCTTTGTGTGGTGAGTCTGTGGGTCTCTGTGTGGTGAGTCTGTGGGTCTCTGTGTGGGTGAGTCTGTGGGTCTCTGTGTGGGTGAGTCTGTGGGTCTCTGTGTGATGAGTCTGTGGGTCTCTGTGTGGGTGAGTCTGTGGGTCTCTGTGTGGGTGAGTCTGTGGGTCTCTGTGTGATGAGTCTATGGGTCTCTGCGTGGTGAGTCTGTGGGTTTCTGTGTGGTGAGTCTGTGGGTCTCTGTGTGGGTGAGTCTGTGGGTCTCTGTGTGGGTGAGTCTGTGGGTCTCTG
>NW_027620962.1:47500-66679 GCF_964198595.1 Lampetra fluviatilis
CCCATAGACTCAGAGACCCATAGACTCACACAGAGACCCATAGACTCACACAGCAGAGACCCATAGACTCACACAGCAGAGACCCATAGACTCACACACAGTGACCCATAGACTCACACACAGTGACCCATAGACTCACACAGCAGAGACCCATAGACTCACACAGCAGAGACCCATAGACTCACACACAGTGACCCATAGACTCAGAGACCCATAGACTCACACGGGCAAGAGACCCCATAGACTCACACAGAGACCCATAGACTCACACGGCAGAGGACCCATAGACTCACACAGAGACCCATAGACTCACACGGCAGAGACCCATAGACTCAGAGACCCATAGACTTATCACACAGAGACCCATAGACTCACACACAGTGACCCATAGTTTTATCACACAGAGACCCATAGACTCACACACAGAGACCCATAGACTCAGAGACGTAGTTCTGTGAGGTCCGCTTCAACGGGCCCGTTCGTCAACGGTGGGAAGGTGCTGCCCCCTCCTCTGCTGTGCGTGCTGGGACAGAGGGTCGCTCTGAAAGGGCTCCTCAGAGGTAGTTCCTTGACATCCGCTTTCGCGAAACGCTGCCCCCTCTGCTGTGTGTTAGTGCGGGGCAGAGGGTCGCTCTGTAGGATTCTCGGAGGTAGTTCCTTGACATCCGCTTTCGCGAAACGCTGCCTCCTCTGCTGTGCGCGTGCGGGACAGAGGGTTCGCTTTGTAGGATTCTCGAAGGTAGTTCCTTGACATCCGCTTTCGCGAAACGCTGCCCTTTCTGCTGTGTGTTAGTGCGGGGCAGAGGGTCGCTCTGTAGGATTCTCGGAGGTAGTTCCTTGACATCCGCTTTCGCGAAACGCTGCCCTCCTCTGCTGTGTGTTAGTGCGGGACGGAGGGTCTCTCTGTAGGATTCTCGGAGGTAGTTCTTTGACATCCGCTTCCGCGAAACGCTGCCCCCTCCTCTGCTGTGTGTTAGTGCGGGACGGAGGGTCTCTCTGTAGGATTCTCGGAGGTAGTTCTTTGACATCCCGCTTCCGCGAAACGCCTGCCCCCTTCTGCTGTGCGCGTGCGGTGCCGGAGAGTTGCACAGAAAGGGCTCCTCGAAGGTAGTTCCTTGACATCCGCTTCTGCGGGCGTCTTCTTCTTTTAAGGGCGGCGAAAGCGAGTTCGGCTCGTGGTGACGTCCGTGGGGATATTTGACCGGTAGGAACCTCCTGGTTACACCAGCCCACGGGGGATTATTGTGTCCGTCCCGTTCCGTCGTGCATCCAAAAATGGGAGGGGTGGGGGCTGGGTGGAGAGGGGCTGGGTGGGGAGGGGCTGGGGTGGGGGGAGGGGAGGGGGTGGTGCTGGGTGGGGGGAGGGAGGGTGGGGAGGGGCTGGGTAGGGGAGGGTGGGTGAGGGGGCTGGGGTGGGGAGGGGTGGGGCTGGTGTGGGAGGGGGAGAAGTGGGGAGGGGCTGGGGTGGGGAGGGGCTGGGTGGGGACGGTGGGGCTGGGAGGGGTGGGGCTGGGGTGGGGGAGGGGGGCTTGGGTGGGGAGGGGAGGGTGGTGCTGGGTGGGGAGGGGTGGGGAGGGGCTGGGTAGGGAGGGTGGGGAGGGGCTGTGGGTGGGGAGGGGTGGGGCTGGGTGGGGAGGGGAGAGTGGGGAGGGGGCTGGGTGGGGAGGGGCTGGGTTGGGGACTGTGGGGCTGGGGCTGGGAGGGGGGGTGGGGCTGGATAAAACTCAACGTTTCACCTACTCACGCCGCTTGTGCCCGCCCTCACAGTCGGGCATATTTGCGGAACACACCACCACGCCCTGGCCGTTGACCCTGCAGGCCATTGACCGAGCAACCCGACGTTCCTTACCAGCTCCCTCCGCAGGAGGACAGTGTGTTAATTGCCAGAAAGGGATCAAATCTATTGTTGGAACACTCAATCCTGATTTGAAGCTTCCGTTATTGCAGGAATCCATCAAACTCTTTGTTTCTATCGGCGAAGTCCACGTAGGTAGAAATGTAATTTATTTTTCTTCGAACACTCATCATCATCATCATCACTGTCGTGTGTGGATGACGCTGCAGATGCCAAG
Organism: Lampetra fluviatilis; assembly: GCF_964198595.1. NCBI lineage: Eukaryota > Metazoa > Chordata > Hyperoartia > Petromyzontiformes > Petromyzontidae > Lampetra > Lampetra fluviatilis. The sequence continues at coordinate 49,573 of NW_027620962.1, forward strand.
GCTGCTTTCCTGGGGTGAGCAGTGGTGGCGATTCCACATTCCTATGACGGGCAGGTATGGTATAGTGTAGTGTATAGTAGTGTATAGTGTAGTGTATAGTAGTGTATAGTGTAGTGTATAGTAGTGTATAGTAGTCTATAATGTAGTGTATAGTGTAGTGTATAGTAGTGTATAGTGTATTGTATAGTGTAGTGTATAGTGTATTGTATAGTGTAGTGTATAGTAGTCTATATGTAGTGTATAGTGTAGTGTATAATATAGTGTATAGTAGTGTAGTGTATAGTAGTGTATAGGGTAGTGTATAGTAGTCTATAATGTAGTGTATTGTATAGTAGTGTATCTATATATATAAAATCGCAAATCTGTCTGTCTGTCTGTGTGTCTGTGTGTCGCCGGACCATACGCAGTTTCATTGGACGGCGGTTGCCCCTGGCAACGGGTAGCGACGCATTCGCTGCGGGGTGGACGCCATTTTTAATTCCCGTAAAAAATATGCGCACGCATCAACACGCGACTCTGAGGTAAATTCATCAAAGTTTCACGTCCTCTTCACTCCCCCCCCCCCACCACAATGTGTGCAATTACTATTATAGGGTCGGTAGATAATACAATTATAGCGATTAGACAGTATTATTGTAGCGCGGGGGGGGGGGGGTAACAGCCCCTGTACCCAGCCTCAGCCGGGTGGGCAATTTAGGCGAGGCCGGAGGCTCTGCACGGTACTAGGCCTCGACACCCACCACGCGACTCTGAGGTAAATTCATCAAAGTTTCACGTCCTCTTCACTCCCCCCCCCCACCACAATGTGTGCAATTACTATTATAGGGTCGGTAGATAATACAATTATAGCGATTAGACAGTATTATTGTAGCGCGGGGGGGGGGGGGGTAACGGCCCCTGTACCCAGCCTCAGCCGGGTGGGCAATTTAGGCGAGGCCGGAGGCTCTGCACGGTACTAGGCCTCGACACCCACCACGCGACTCTGAGGTAAATTCATCAAAGTTTCACGTCCTCTTCACTCCCCCCCCCCACCACAATGTGTGCAATTACTATTATAGGGTCGATAGATAATAAAATTATAGCGATTAGACAGTATTATTGTAGCGCGGGGGGGGGGGGGGGGTAACGGCCCCTGTACCCAGCCTCAGCCGGGTGGGCAATTTAGGCGAGGCCGGAGGCTCTGCACGGTACTAGGCCTCGACACCCAGCACGCGACTCTGAGGTAAATTCATCAAAGTTTCACGTCCTCTTCACTCCCCCCCCTCACCACAATGTGTGCAATTACTATTATAGGGTCGGTAGATAATAAAATTATAGCGATTAGACAGTATTATTGTAGCGCGGGGGGGGGGGGGGGGGGGTAACGGCCCCTGTACCCAGCCTCAGCCGGGTGGGCAATCTAGGCGAGGCCGGAGACTCTGCACGGTACTAGGCCTCGACACCCAGCACGCGACTCTGAGGTAAATTCATCAAAGTTTCACGTCCTCTTCACTCCCCCCCCACTCCAATGTGTGCAATTACTATTATAGGGTCGGTAGATAATACAATTATAGCGATTAGACAGTATTATTGTAGCGCGGGGGGGGGGGGGGGTAACGGCCCCTGTACCCAGCCTCAGCCGAGTGGGCAATTTAGGCGAGGCCGGAGGCTCTGCACGGTACTAGGCCTCGACACCCAGCACGCGACTCTGAGGTAAATTCATCAAAGTTTCACGTCCTCTTCACTCCCCCCCCACCACAATGTGTGCAATTACTATTATAGGGTCGGTAGATAATAAAATTATAGCGATTAGACAGTATTATTGTAGCGCGGGGGGGGGGGGGGGGTAACGGCCCCTGTACCCAGCCTCAGCCGGGTGGGCAATTTAGGCGAGGCCGGAGGCTCTGCACGGTACTAGGCCTCGACACCCACCACGCGACTCTGAGGTAAATTCATCAAAGTTTCACGTCCTCTTCACTCCCCCCCCACTCCAATGTGTGCAATTACTATTATAGGGTCGGTAGATAATACAATTATAGCGATTAGACAGTATTATTGTAGCGCGGGGGGGGGGGGGGGGGTAACGGCCCCTGTACCCAGCCTCAGCCGGGTGGGCAATTTAGGCGAGGCCGGAGGCTCTGCACGGTACTAGGCCTCGACACCCACCACGCTATAGGCCGTACCTATTACTGCACAGCGGCCGAGGAGGTCGTGGCTGGGGGGGGGTGCAGGGGTAGCAGCCCATCTGTGTGTATATGTAAGGTTATTAAGAAATATATTTTTCACCCGGGCAACGCCGGGTCCTTCTGCTAGTAGTGTATAGTAGTGTATAGTAGTGTATAGTGTAGTGTATAATGTAGTGTGTATAGTGTAGTGTATAATGTAGTGTGTATAGTGTAGTGTATAGTAGTGTATAGTAGTCTGTAATGTAGTGTATAGTGTAGTGTATAGTGTAGTGTATAATATAATGTATAGTAGTGTATAGTGTATAGTAGTGTAGTGTATAGTAGTGTATAGTGTAGTGTATAGTAGTCTGTAATGTAGTGTATAGTGTAGTGTATAATGTAGTGTATAATGTAGTGTGTATAGTGTAGTGTATAGTAGTGTATAGTGTAGTGTATAGTAGTGTAAAGTGTAGTGTATAGTGTAGTGTATAGTAGTGTATAGTGTAGTATTTAGTGTAGTGTATAGTGTAGTGTATAGTAGTGTATAGTAGTGTATAGTAGTGTATAGTGTAGTGTATAGTAGTGTATAGTAGTCTGTAATGTAGTGTATAGTGTAGTGTATAGTAGTGTATAGTGTAGTGTATAGTAGTGTATAGTGTAGTGTATAGTAGTGTATAGTAGTCTGTAATGTAGTGTATAGTGTAGTGTATAGTGTAGCGTATAGTAGTGTATAATGTAGTGTATAATGTAGTGTGTATAGTGTAGTGTATAATGTAGTGTGTATAGTGTAGTGTATAATGTAGTGTGTATGGTGTAGTGTATAATGTAGTGTGTATGGTGTAGTGTATAATGTAGTGTGTATAGTGTAGTGTATAATGTAGTGTGTATAGTGTAGTGTATAATGTAGTGTGTATAGTGTAGTGTATAATGTAGTGTGTATAGTGTAGTGTATAATGTAGTGTGTATAGTGTAGTGTATAATGTAGTGTGTATAGTGTAGTGTATAATGTAGTGTGTATAGTGTAGTGTATAATGTAGTGTGTATAGTGTAGTGTATAATGTAGTGTGTATAGTGTAGTGTATAATGTAGTGTGTATAGTGTAGTGTATAATGTAGTGTGTATAGTGTAGTGTATAATGTAGTGTGTATAGTGTAGTGTATAATGTAGTGTGTATAGTGTAGTGTATAATGTAGTGTGTATAGTGTAGTATTTAGTGTAGTGTGTATAGTGTAGTGTATAGTAGTGTATAGTGTAGTGTATAGTGTAGTGTATAGTAGTGTATAGTGTAGTGTATAGTGTAGTGTATAGTAGTGTATAGTGTAGTGTATAGTGTAGTGTATAATGTAGTGAGTGTAGTGTAGTGTATAGTGTAGTGTATAGCAGAGGTGGGACAAAGTCATTGTTATGCAAGTCCAAGTCGAGTCGCAAGTCATCAAATTCATGACTCGAGTCTGACTCGAGTCCAAGTCACATGACTCGAGTCCACATCTCATAGGTGGGACAAAGTCATTGTTGTGCAAGTCCAAGTTTGAGTCGCAAGTCATCAAATTCATGACTCGAGTCTGACTCGAGTCCAAGTCACATGACTCGAGTCCACACCTCTGGTGTATAGTAGTGTATAGTGTAGTATTTAGTGTAGTGTATAGTAGTGTATAGTGTAGTATTTAGCAGAGGTGTGGACTCGAGTCATGTGACTTGGACTCGAGTCAGACTCGAGTCATGAATTTGATGACTTGCGACTCGACTTGGACTTGCATAACAATGACTTTGTCCCACCTCTGGTATTTAGTGAAGTGTATAGTAGTGTATAGTGTAGTATTTAGTGTAGTGTATAGTAGTGTATAGTGTAGTATTTAGTGTAGTGTATAGTAGTGTATAGTGTAGTGTATAGTGTAGTGTATAGTGTAGTGTATAGTAGTGTATAGTGTAGTGTATAGTGTAGTATTTAGTGTAGTGTATAGTGTAGTGTATAGTAGTGTATAGTAGTGTATAGTGTAGTGTATAGTGTAGTGTATAGTATAGTGTATAGTGTAGTGTATAGTAGTGTATAGTGTCGTATTTAGTGTAGTGTATAGTAGTGTATAGTGTAGTGTATAGTATAGTGTATAGTGTAGTGTATAGTAGTGTATAGTGTAGTATTTAGTGTAGTGTATAGTGTAGTGTATAGTAGTGTATAGTGTAGTGTATAGTGTAGTGTATAGTGTAGTGTATAGTGTAGTGTATAGTAGTGTATAGTAGTGTATAGTAGTGTATAGTGTAGTGTATAGTAGTGTATAGTAGTGTATAGTGTAGTATTTAGTGTAGTGTATAGTAGTGTATAGTGTAGTGTATAGTAGTGTATAGTGTAGTGTATAGTAGTGTATAGTGTAGTATTTAGTGTAGTGTATAGTAGTGTATAGTGTAGTGTATAGTGTAGTGTATAGTGTAGTGTATAGTGTAGTGTATAGTGTAGCGTGGGCCTCTAGAATGTGTTATAAAGCGGCTCTCAATACAAAAATGAACACATTAAAACACACGTTTTTTACTTGCGTAGGAAATTTAATATATTTATTTTCACTTGCCACACAACCAGATAATAGGACAAATCGCTGACCGTAAAACACCCGTTCCTTCGTAAAAGTTGGAAGGCGGTATAGTACTATAGTAGTAGAGCAAGTGCAACAGTTATAAAATTCGTGACTTTACCGAAAGAACCAGAAAGTGTGGATGTAATAGTTTAGCGAGACGTCTTTTTAAATCCTTTATATTAAGTTCGCTTGCTTGCTTGCGCACTTACGACCGTGCAAATCTTTCGGTCGTTTTTTAACCCACTTCCCGTGATCCAATCGAGCTGACATTTCGCACGCAGACTCGTTGTGCGTGACAATTAATGTTCGTGAAAAAAAAAAAATTCCCAAATTTTCCACTTTTTAGGACATTTTTTTTTTCATATTTAATTTAAAATACCAATGTGATAAAAATGAAACTCTTACTCAAGAAAAAACAGAAATGAATAATAAGATAAAACCGATGCCACGCATATAAAGGATTTTTAGTGAAAAGGCTTTGTTTTTACGGGTTAATTTTTTAAAATCCTTTATATTAAGTTCGCTTGCTTGCTTACGACCGTGCAAATCTTTCGGTCGTTTTTTAACCCACTTCCCGTGATCCAATCGAGCTGACATTTCGCACACAGACTCGTTGTGCGTGACAATGAATGTTCGTGAAAAAATGTTTCCCAAAATTTTACACTTGTTAGGACAAAAATATGATATTGAATTACCAATTGCTTAATGGTGCAATGCAAACATCTGACCCATAGGTGGCAGCCATCTCAAGCCAGAGGACGAGAGGACTCTAGCCGCCACGCATATAAAGGATTTATAGTGAAAAACTTTGTTTTTACTGGTTATACTGATTTTTTATTAAATTAAATTCCATCTTTTTAGATTTTTTTCGTTTTTATTTAATTTTACACGCTTTTGATAAACTCACTCTGTCTGTAGTTGTATCCTTCAACAATCTTGTAACTCTATTTTAACCCACTTTCCCAATGTGCTATCCACTGCAAACTTGGTATACTTGTGTCATACTGATGACAATACTATGTTCTATCGTAAAAAATGTAAATATATATTTTTTAAACAATATTTTTTATACGTTACGTTTCGGCTTGGGTCTAATTGTCCACGCTCAACTGACGTTGGTTGTTAATCGGTAAAGTCACGTAGAAGGGAAGTAATAAAATAATAAAAATAAAACATAAAATAATTCTCACGACGTTTCGGCCACAACGCAAGCAGGACGGCTGCTTGCGTTGTGGCCGAAACGTCGTGAGAATTGTATTTTATGATGTTTAATTTTTATTATTTTATTACTTCCCTTCTACGTGACTTTACCGAAAGAACCAAGAAGATAGGAAGGTACATTTAATGAAAGCGTGTTTTTAAAAAAAAATTTTTTTATTTTACTTATTTTTGTTATTCAATTCAATAACATCTCTTTAGAAATGTCTCATCTTTTCATTACGGTTTAACTCTTTTTTAAAAAGATTTTTTTTAAATATTACTTATTTTTTATTCAATTCAATACCATCTCTTTAGAAATGTCTCATCTTTTTTCATTACGGTTTAACTCTTTTTTTTTAAGTATTTTTTTTTTATATTACTTATTTTTTTATTCAATTCAATACCATCTCTTTAGAAATGTCTCATCTTTTTTCATTACGGTTTAACTCTTTTTTTTAAAGTATTTTTTTTTAATATTACTTATTTTTTTTATTCAATTCAATACCATCTCTCTAGAAATCTCATCTTTTTTCATTACGGTTTAACTCTTTTTTTAATATTACTTAGTTTTTTTTATTAAATTCAATACCATCTCTTTAGAAATGTCTCATCTTTTTTCATTACGGTTTAACTCTTTTTTAAAAAAGTTTTTTTTTATTTACTTATTTTTTATTCAATTCAATAACATCTCTTTAGAAATGTCTCATCTTTTCATTACGGTTTAACTCTTTTTTAAAAAGATTTTTTTTAAATATTACTTATTTTTTATTCAATTCAATACCATCTCTTTAGAAATGTCTCATCTTTTTTCATTACGGTTTAACTCTTTTTTTTAAAGTATTTTTTTTTTACATTACTTATTTTTTATTCAATTCAATACCATCTCTTTAGAAATCTCATCTTTTTTCATTACGGTTTAACTCTTTTTTTAATATTACTTATTTTTTTTATTAAATTCAATACCATCTCTTTAGAAATGTCTCATCTTTTTTCATTACGGTTTAACTCTTTTTTAAAAAAGTTTTTTTTTTTATTTACTTATTTTTTATTCAATTCAATAACATCTCTTTAGAAATGTCTAATCTTTTTCATTACGGTTTAACTCTTTTTAAAAAAAAGTTTTTTTTTTATTTACTTATTTTTTATTCAATTCAATAACATCTCTTTAGAAATGTCTAATCTTTTTCATTACGGTTTAACTCTTTTTAAAAAAGATTTTTTTTTATATTACTTATTTTTTTATTCAATTCAATACCATCTCTTTAGAAATGTCGCATCTTTTTTCATTACGATTTAACTCTTTTTTTAAAAGTATTTTATTTTACATTACTTATTTTTTATTCAATTCAATACCATCTCTTTAGAAATGTCGCATCTTTTTTCATTACGATTTAACTCTTTTTTTAAAAGTATTTTTTTTTACATTACTTATTTTTTATTCAATTCAATACCATCTCTTTAGAAATGTCGCATCTTTTTTCATTACGATTTAACTCTTTTTTTAAAAGTATTTTTTTTACATTACTTATTTTTTATTCAATTCAATACCATCTCTTTAGAAATCTCATCTTTTCTCATTACGGTTTAACTCTTCATCAAGATCCCCCCTTCGTACATTAGGGACCGTCCATAAATGACGTCACGCGATTTTGGACGATTTTTGACCCCCCACCCCTCAAATGACGTCACAAATCTCTGCCCCTCCCGCCAAATAAAACATGCTTCAAATCGCTTTAAACTATTGTCATTGTGGTGCGTATTTAATGTGGCGCTGCACTCTGATGTTGTAGGAGAAAACATTTATTAAAAAGTCTACATTTGAAGCTTTCGTGACTGCAAGGATTCACATTCTTAGGTTTTTTTCGGTAAAGTCACGTAAGTGAAAAATTAAAATTAATAAAAGTTAAATACATTTTTCATTTTACTTTTATTAATTTAAATTTTATTTTTTTTATTTTACTTTTATTAATTTTACTTTTTTACCTACGCGACTTTTCCGAAAAAACCTAAGAATATTGATTAAAAAGTCGATTTAATTAAGCGGAACAACGTGTCGTCTACATTGATTGAAAGTTGCGCATTTTGATGTGACGTCACATTTCTCAAACCCTCCGACCGCCCCCACCTTGACCCCTCACCCCCACCCTCGCCCCCGCCCCCCACCCCCCACCTTGACCCCTCACCCCCACCCTCACCCCCACCCCCGCCCCCCACCCCCCACCTTGACCCCTCACCCCCACCCTCACCCCCACCCCCCGCCCTCACCCCCCACCCCCCGCCCCCACCCCCCCTCTTCACTTGCGTTTGGCCACTTGGCCTCGGCTCTTCCGTTCTGCGTGGGAAGACAAAAAGACAAAGGTCCCCCGTGTAGCCTTTAACAGACTGGGCAAAGTGCTGTTAGTCGCACGCACACACACACACGTAGACACACACACAGACACACACACACGTAGACACACACACGGACACATGGATACACACACACACGGACACACACACACACGGGGACACACGGACACACACACGGACACACACACACACGGGGACACACGGACACACACACACGGACACACACACACGGACACATGGACACACACACATACCAACACACACACGGACACACACACACACGGACACACACACGGACACACACACACGGACACACACACACACGGACACATGGACACACACACATACCAACACACACACGGACACACACACACACACACACACGGACACACATACCGACACACACGGACACCCACACATGCTTTACCCCGAGCTCTCAATACTCTGATGGTGCATTGTCTTTGAGTTGTACGCCTTTTGGCGTCATCTGGTCCAACACCAATGGAGACTAGGCTCTAAGGAAAGCTGTCTCGGGTGTGGACCAATCAACTTCAAGGACAGTGCATATCATTATCATCATCATCAGAGTTGTTTCTTTTTGTTTGCATTTTGACTGCTTGTGTTGTGGTTATTGCAAACATGATGCCTTGTATAAAGGTGTCAGTGTTTGTACCAGTTGAAAGGGTAAAAACCTATCACTATATTTTGCATTTTGCCTGCTTGTGTTGTGGTTATTGCAAACGTGATGCCTTGTATAAAGGTGTCAGTTTTGTACCAGTTGAAAGGGTAAAAACCTATCACTATATTTTGCATTTTGACTGCTTGTGTTGTGGTTATTGCAAACATTATGCCTTGTATAAAGGTGTCAGTTTTTGTACCAGTTGAAAGGGTAAAAACCTATCACTATATTTTGCATTTTGACTGCTTGTGTTGTGGTTATTGCAAACGTGATGCCTTGTATAAAGGTGTCAGTTTTGTACCAGTTGAAAGGGTAAAAACCTATCACTATATTTTGCATTTTGACTGCTTGTGTTGTGGTTATTGCAAACATGATGCCTTGTATAAAGGTGTCAGTGTTTGTACCAGTTGAAAGGGTAAAAACCTGTCACTATATTTTGCATTTTGACTGCTTGTGTTGTGGTTATTGCAAACATGATGCCTTGTATAAAGGTGTCAGTTTTTGTACCAGTTGAAAGGGTAAAAACCTATCACTATATTTTGCATTTTGACTGCTTGTGTTGTGGTTATTGCAAACATGATGCCTTGTATAAAGGTGTCAGTTTTTGTACCAGTTGAAAGGGTAAAAACCTATCACTACACGCACACCGCCCGGCTTCCGGACAAGTTAGCACAGCGCGGAGACACGAACGCAACAAAAAAAAAACAAGCGGGTGGGGGGTGGGGTGGGGTGGGGTGGGCGGGTTAAGGAGCAACTAACAAGTGGCCCTGTCACGGAGGATGGAGCGAACCTTTGCAAGGGGAGGTGGTGGCGGTGGTGGCGGTGGTGGTGGCGGTGGTGGTGACGGTGGTCGGGTGGTCGAGGGAGCGCCGGAGCAGCGCGTAGTCCGGGGCTGCGTCGTAGGGCAGCTGGAACGCGTGCTCCAGAAACTCCTTCAGGCCTGGTCACGGACCGACGGACAGTCAGGCGGGGGGCGGGGGGGGGGGTGGGAGATCGGCCGTTCACCAGTGACTCAGCCACGCTCGCGACGATGATGATGTAGTTGTAGATTTGAAGCTTTCGTGACTGCAAGGATTCATATTTTCAGGTTTTTTCGGTAAAGTCACGTAGGTAAAAAATTTAAATTAATAAAAATAAAATAAAAATCACGACGTTTCGGAGGCAACACAAGCTTCCGTCTTCAGGTGGAACAGTCACAGCCACGATTGCTGTATCAAGTAAATGAGAAATTTCAAGAAAACAGTCCTTGTATATATGATGACGACGATGATACAACACTCGTAGTTGTAGATTTGAAGCTTTCGTGACTGCAAGGATTCATATTCGTAGGTTTTTTCGGTAAAGTCACGTAGGTAAAAAATGTAAATTAATAAAAATAAAATAAAAATCACGACGTTTCGGAGGCAACACAAGCTTCCGTCTTCAGGTGGAACCGTCACAGCCACGACAGCTGTATCAAGTAAATGAGAGATTGCAAGGAAACAGTCCTTGTATATATACTGGTTGAGGGTGGGAGGAGCCATTGTGAGGTTCGGTGCTTCAGCTTTTAACTAAGTGACTTTACCGATAAAAACCTCAGAATATACTCGTAGTTAATTGGTTTTTTACCCTTCTATCTGGCAACAAAACTGACACCCTTTTACAAGGAGTCATGTTTGCATAGATCACAATACCTGCAGTCGTAATGCAAACAAAAGAACATAACTCTGATAATGTATGCACTGTCCTTGAAGTTGATTGGTCCACACCCGAGACAGCTTTCCTTAGAGCCTAGTCTCACATGGTGTTGGACCAGATGACGCCAAAAGGCGCACAACTCAAAGACAACGCACCATCAGAGTATGAGAGCTCGGGGTTAAGCATTTACACCATTGGAACCTCATTTGCCAGTAACAAATATGATAATTGGCGTCATCTGGTCCAACCCAACACCATGTGAGACTAGGCTCTAAGGAAAGCTGTCTCGGGTGTGGACCAAACAACTTCAAGGACAGTGCACATACATCATCAGAGTTGTGTTTTTTGTTTGCATTACGACTGCAGGTATTGTGGTCTATGCAAACATGACTCCTTGTAAAAAAGGTGTCAGTTTTGTTGCCAGATAGAAGGGTAAAAAACCAATTATCATACTTTTTTTACTGGCAAATGAGGTTCCCATAGTTTACTCGTAGTCGTCACGCGGATGACACGCGTCACGTGGATATCTTTCAGAAGCGACCGGTGTTAGGAGATCAATCGAGTGGCTTCTCACGTCAAAGTTGATATCGGCAGCCAAACTCTAAAAAACAGCACGACTTTGGCACTGAATGCAGAGGTGGGAGGGTTGAAAAAAATTTAACCCGTAAAAACTAAGTTTTCCACTATAAATCCTTTATATGCGTGGCGGCTAGAGTCCTCTCGTCCTCTGGCTTGAGATGGCTGCCACCTATGGGTCAGATGATTGCCTGCCACCATTAAGCAATTGGTAAATAAATATGAAAAAAAAATTCCTAAAAAGTGTAAAGTTATGGAAAAAATTTTCACGAAAATGCATTGTCACGCACAAACGAGTCTGTGTGCAAAATGTCAGCTCGATTGGATCACGGGAAGCGGGTTAAAAAAACGACCGAAAGATTTGCACGGTCGTAAGCGCGCAAAGCAAGCGAGCGAACGAACTTAATATAAAGGATTTAAAAACCGACGGGCACAGAGACAAAATCCACGCGACCTCCAAGGAGATTTTTAACAGCCACTACGGGGTGGGATTCCACAAAACTTTAAGATCCTTCAACAAACTCCGAGATAAGAAGGCTCAGCTAATCAAATTCTTTTGTCAAGGCGCTCTTCCCCCTCTAACCCAGCAGCTTAAATCTACGCTGCCAAGCTTGGCGGTGTTTCATTCAGACGCTGTCTTCTCGACAGACGCTGTTCTTCACCTGAGGACGGCTGCTTGCGTTGTGGCCGAAACGTCGTGAGAATTGTATTTTATGAAGTTGTATTTTTATTATTTTATTATTTCCCTTCTACGTGACTTTACCGAAAGAACCAAGAAGATGCTGCTAACCCTGCATAATGCACGAGCATAATATGACTTTGAAACCCCCCGCCCACCTCCTACGCATTTCACAAGTAGTGACTAAGCCCATATCTGCATTTCCCATAAATATGCTTAATTCCTCTTGATATGCAAATTCTTTTGTCAAGGCGCTTTTCCCCCTCCAACCCAGCAGCTTAAATGTACGCTGCCAAGCTTGGCGGTGTTTCATTCAGACGCTGTCTTCCCGACAGACGCTGTTCTTCACCTGAGGACGGCTGCTTGCGTTGTGGCCGAAACGTCGTGAGAATTGTATTTTATGAAGTTTTATTTTTATTATTTTATTATTTCCCTTCTACGTGATGACTTTACCGAAAGAACCAAGAAGATGAATCCCTGCAGTCACGAGAAAGGTTTGAATCGAAATTTGAATGTCGATAAGTCACGGGGCAAAGCGGTTATAGGCGACTCACAGAATTTCGATTGAAAGCTTCTTTCGTGACTGCAGGGATTCATCTTCTTGATTCTTTCGGTAAAGTCATCGCGTAGAAGGAAAATAATCAAATAAAACATTATAAAATAATAAAAATAAAACATAATAAAAATAATAAAATAATGATACTATTCCATTTTTAAATAATAAAAATAAAACATTCTTAAATTTCGATTTAAAGCTTTCGTGACTGCAGCAGGGATTCGTCTTCTTGGTTCTTTCGGTAAAGTCACGTAGAAGGGAAATAATAAAATAATAAAAATTAAATTTCATAAAATAATTCTGAATGAGACGCTGTCTTCCCGACAGACGCTGTTCTTCACCTGAGGACGGCTGCTTGCGTTGTGGCCGAAACGTCGTGAGAATTGTATTTTATGAAGTTTTATTTTTATTATTTTATCATCTCCCTTCTACGTGACGACTTTACCGAAAGAACCAAGAAGATGAATCCCTGCTGCAGTCACGAAAGCTTTAAATCGAAATTTAAATTGCGATAAGTCACGGGGCAAAGCGGTTATAGGCGACTCACAGAATTTCGATTGAAAGCTTCTTTCGTGACTGCAGCAGGGATTCATCTTCTTGGTTCTTTCGGTAAAGTCACGTAGAAGGGAAATAATAAAATAATAAAAAGTAAACATAATAAAATACAATTCTCACGACGTTAAATATGCTAAATTCCTATGTTGATATGCAAATTCCTTTGTCAAGGCGCCCTTCCCCCTCTAACCCAGCTTAAATATGCGCTGCCAAGCTTGGCGGTGTTCCGTTCAGACGCTGTCTCCCCGACAGACGCTGTTCTTCACCTGAGGACGGCTGCTTGCGTTGTGGCCGAAACGTCGTGAGAATTACTTTACGAAGTTTTATTTTCATTACTTCATTACTTCCCTTCTACGCGACGACTTTACCGAAAGAACCAAGAAGATGAATCCACGGAGACTCCACACACACAGCGTAGGGGAACCCCCAGAGGCAGCTATCCCTATGCTACACGGGGTGGTTCAGTGGAGGGAGCGATGCTTGCTGCTGCTGCTGCTGTTGCTGTTGCTGCTGTGTGTGGCTATGCACAAGTTCGATGAACAGTGCTGGAGGGGGGGACTGCGGCTGATGCACCACCACCGCCCCCGCCCCCCCCCCCACTCACTCACCGCATGTAGCAGCAGCAGCAGCAGCAGCAGGAGCTCTGAGTAGCGCATCCCGGATGAGAGTCGGGACCGCTTCCCTGTAGCTGCACACGGAGGAGACGCAGATCCGTGCAGAGACACGAAGATACACAGAGACTCGTAGAGACACACCGCCACCACCGCTACCGCCACCACCGCCGCCACCACCTCTACCACCGCCACCTACACCACTACCTCTACCACCACCACCTCTACCACCACCACCGCCACCACCACCTCCACCACCATCTCTACCACCACCACCACCGCCACCACCACCATCACCTCTACCACCACCACCTCTACCACCACCACCTCTACCACCACTACCACCACCGCCACCACTACCACCACCTCTACCACCACCACCGCTACCGCCACCACCACCGCCACCACCGGCATCACCGCCGCCACCACCTCTACCACCACCACCGCCACCACCACCTCCACTACCACCACCACCTCTACCACCACTACCACCACCGCCACCACTACCACCACCTCTACCACCACCACCACCATCACCTCCACCACCACCGCCACCATCACCTCCACTACCACCACCTCTACCACCACTACCACCACCGCCACCACTACCACCACCGCCACCACTACCACCACCTCTACCACCACCACCGCCACCACCACCTCTACCACCACCACCACCACCGCCGCCGCCACCACCACATCTACCACCACCACCGCCACCACCACCACCGCCGCCGCCACCACCAGCATCACCGCCACCACAACCGCCACCAATACCCGCCATTCTCCACTAAGTGGCGGTGACGTCACCACGACGCTTGTGCCAGGCTAGGTGCATGTTAAAACCTCGTAAAGTGTCGAACACCCGCTGGCAGGAGGTCACGGGGCAGACCCAGGTGCCACGGGTCGACTGACCGAGATGACTGAGATGACTGACTGATGCACCACCTGTGCCCCCTACTGTGCCAACTTGCTGTGTTTTATCCACCCGGCGCTCCGCTCGTTGTTGTGAGCGTCGCTCCTCCGCCCTCCGTTGTTGTTGGAGGGCGACTGCCTCCAACTGCCCAGTAGCGTCCTTCACGAGCCTCCTCCACAGAGGCCGATCTTGACACCGCTGGTACCAGTCATCGGCAAGTCCACTCAGCTCCACGTCCTCCTGTACCACATCACTCTATCTCTTCTCTAGCCCGTTCCGTGCCCGTTTAGCCCCCTCGATCCGGCCGAACAAAAGCTGTTAAGGCATGCAGTGGCTGGGCATGTGGGCTACATGACCCAGCCAACACACACGGACACACACGGACACAGACACACACACACGGACACACACCCGGACACACACACACACGGACACACACGGACGGACACACACACACACGGGCACACACGGACGGACACACACACGGGCACACACACACACGGAGACACACACGGACACACACACACACATACATGGACACACACGGACACACACACACAGACACACACACACACGGACACACACAGACACGCACACACACACACGCACACACAGACACACACACGCACACACACACAGACACACACACGGACACACACACACACGGACACACACACACGCACACACACACACGGACACACACACACAGACACACACACGCAGACACGCACACACACGCACATACACACACACAGACACACACACGGACACACACGGACACACACACAGACACACACACACGGACACACACACACACGCACACACACACACACGGACAAACACACACGGACACACGGACACACACACACGCACACACGGACACACACACACGGACACACACACAGACACAGACACACACACACAGACACACGCACACACACACACACGCACACACACACACGCACACACACACACGCACACACAGACACACACACGGACACACACGGACACACACACACACGGACACACACACACACGGACACACACACACACGGACACACACACACACGGACACACACACACACACACGGACACACACACACGGACACACACACACGGACACACACACACACACGGACACACACACACACACGGACACACAGACACACACACACGGACACACACACACACGGACACACACACACGGACACACACACACGGACACACAGACACACACACACGGGCACACACACACGGACACACACACACGGACACACACACACACACACGCACACACGGACACACACACACACGCACACACACACACACACGGACACTTGCGCTACCTGAGCTTGGCGTCCATGACGGCGTTGGCGTTGCTGGAGACAGCTGCCCAAGGGAGGCCCCCGGACATCCACGACAGGAGGCAGTAGGCCAACATCTCCACGTCGCCACGCCGAGACGGCACTACTCGGGGGGGGGAGAGGAGAGATGGGAGGAGAGAGAGAGGGTGAGAATAAGACGCGCAGGGACTTGAAGCTCGGCCCAGGTTAAGACTAATCCATCATGGACCAGGTGATGACATTCGTGGAGCCAGGCAGGCAGGCAGTTCGCCAAGGATTCCATCCGGCTCGTGAAACGCTGCACAAAGCCCGACCGCAAGGAGTTTCATAAGATCGCAATAGCAACGGCGATTGGCTTTGCCATAATGGGCTTCATCGGCTTCTTCGTGAAACTCATCCATATTGCGCCATCGACAACATCATTGTTGGCAGTTAAGATCAACTGGAGTTCTACTTTGAAAGAGATGCTGTCACATCTGGAGTTAACTTTATGTCGTCAACAGCGAAATGCCATGATGTTGAAAAATGTGTCCAATGTTTTGCCAGCCGTTTTTTGACATTCAGTTTTGTCTTGACTTATGAATAAAGCCCGTGTGAGTGGGAAAAAAAAAGGGAGAGAGGGGGTAGAGAGAGAGAGAAGGGGTGAGCAGAAGAGAGCGTGAAACGTTTTGTGAAATATTTAATTTAAAAAGCGTTGAAACAAAAAAACTAAATTACGTACGAAGCCAAGTGCCGACTACTCTGATCGTAAATAAGTATAACCCGTAAAAACAAAGTTTTTCACTATAAATCCTTTATATGCGTCGCGGCTAGAGTCCTCTCGTCCTCTGGCTTGAGATGGCTGCCACCTATGGGTCAGATGATTGCATTGCACCATTAAGCAATTGGTAATTACATATAATAATTTTGTCCTAAAAAGTGTAACATTTTTGAAAAAAAGTTTCACGAACATTAATTGTCACGCACAACGAGTCTGTGTGGAAAATGTCAGCTCGATTGGATCACGGGAAGTGGGTTAAAAAACGACCGAAAGATTTGCACGGTCGTAAGCAAGCAAGCAAGCAAGCGAGCGAACTTAATATAAAGGATTTTTTTAAAAAAAGGGAGAGGGAGGGATGGAAGGGGGGAGGGAAGGGGGGAGGGAGGGGGAGATGATGAGGGTAGATGGAGGAGAGGGTGGGGGGGGAGAGGGATGAAAGTGGGGGAGATGGGAGGAGAGAGAGGGAGGGAAGGCAGGAACGGGGAGGGGAGGGAT
>NW_027620963.1:0-23027 GCF_964198595.1 Lampetra fluviatilis
AGTGGGTGGGTGGGTGGGTGAGTGAGTGGGTGGGTGAGTGAGTGGGTGAGTGAGTGGGTGAGTGAGTGTGTGGGTGAGTGGGTGAGTGGGTGAGTGAGTGGGTGGGTGGGTGAGTGGGTGAGTGAGTGGGTGGGTGGGTGAGTGAGTGAGTGAGTGGGTGGGTGAGTGAGTGAGTGAGTGGGTGGGTGAGTGGGTGGGTGAGTGGGAGTGGGTGAGTGAGTGAGTGGGTGGGTGAGTGGGTGGGTGGTGAGTGGGTGAGTGAGTGGGTGAGTGAGTGGGTGAGTGAGTGAGTGGTGGGTGGGTGAGTGGGTGAGTGAGTGGGTGGGTGGGTGAGTGGGTGAGTGGGTGGGTGAGTGAGTGGGTGAGTGAGTGGTGGGTGGGTGGGTGAGTGGGTGAGTGAGTGAGTGAGTGGGTGGGTGAGTGAGTGGGTGGGTGGGTGGGTGAGTGGGTGAGTGAGTGAGTGGGTGGGTGGGTGGGTGAGTGGGTGAGTGAGTGGGTGGGTGGGTGAGTGGGTGAGTGAGTGGGTGAGTGAGTGGGTGAGTGAGTGGGTGGGTGGGTGGGTGAGTGGGTGAGTGAGTGGGTGGGTGGGTGAGTGGGTGAGTGAGTGGGTGAGTGGTGGGTGGGTGAGTGAGTGGGTGGGTGGGTGGGTGAGTGGGTGGGTGGGTGAGTGGGTGAGTGGGTGGGTGAGTGAGTGGGTGAGTGGGTGGGTGAGTGAGTGGGTGAGTGGTGGGTGAGTGAGTGGGTGAGTGAGTGAGTGGGTGGGTGAGTGGGTGGGTGGGTGAGTGGAGTGAGTGAGTGAGTGGTGAGTGAGTGGGTGAGTGAGTGGGTGAGTGAGTGGGTGAGTGAGTGAGTGAGTGGGTGTGGTGGGTGGGTGGGTGAGTGAGTGAGTGAGTGGGTGGGTGAGTGGGTGAGTGAGTGGGTGGGTGAGTGGGTGAGTGGGTGGGTGGGTGGTGGGTGAGTGGGTGGGTGGGTGGGTGAGTGGGTGGGTGGGTGGGTGGGTGAGTGGGTGAGTGAGTGGGGTGGGTGGTGAGTGGGTGAGTGGGTGGGTGTGTGAGTGGGTGGAGTGGGTGAGTGGAGGTGGGTGGGTGTGAGTGGGTGGGTGGGTGTGAGTGGGTGAGTGGGTGGAGTGGGTGGTGGTGAGTGGGTGAGTGAGTGGGTGGGTGGAGTGGGTGAGTGAGTGGGTGGGGTGGGTGTGGGTGAGTGGGTGAGTGAGTGGGGTGAGTGGGTGGGTGGGTGGGTGTGGTGGTGAGTGGGTGGGTGAGTGGGTGGGTGGGTGGGTGGGTGAGTGGGGTGGAGTGGGTGGGTGAGTGGGTGAGTGAGTGAGTGAGTGAGTGGGTGGGTGAGTGGGTGGGTGGGTGGGTGAGTGGGTGGGTGAGGTGAGTGAGTGGGTGGGTGAGTGAGTGGGTGGGTGAGTGGGTGAGTGAGTGAGTGGGTGAGGTGAGTGAGTGGGTGGGTGGGTGGGTGGGTGAGTGGGTGGGTGGGTGGGTGGGTGAGTGAGTGGGTGGGTGGGTGGGTGGGTGTGTGGGTGAGTGAGTGGGTGGGTGGGTGGGTGAGTGAGTGAGTGAGTGGGTGGGTGGGTGGGTGGAGTGAGTGGGTGGGTGGGTGGGTGGTGGGTGAGTGAGTGGGTGAGTGAGTGGGTGAGTGAGTGTGTGGGTGAGTGGATGAGTGAGTGAGTGGGTGAGTGAGTGGGTGAGTGAGTGGGTGGGTGAGTGAGTGAGTGGGTGGGTGGGTGGGTGAGTTAGTGAGTGAGTGAGTGGGTAGGTGGGTGAGTGGGTGAGTGAGTGGGTGGGTGGGTGAGTGGGTGAGTGGGTGGGTGGGTGAGTGGGTGAGTGGGTGGGTGGGTGGGTGGGTGGGTGAGTGAGTGGGTGGGTGGGTGGGTGAGTGGGTGAGTGAGTGAGTGAGTGAGTGGGTGAGTGAGTGGGTGGGTGAGTGGGTGAGTGGGTGGGTGAGTGGGTGGGTGAGTGGGTCAGTGAGTGGGTGAGTGAGTGGGTGAGTGGGTGGGTGAGTGAGTGGGTGAGTGGGTGGGTGAGTGGGTGGGTGAGTGAGTGGGTGAGTGGGTGAGTGAGTGAGTGAGTGAGTGAGTGGTGGGTGGGTGGGTGAGTGGGTGGGTGAGTGAGTGGGTGAGTGAGTGGGTGGGTGAGTGAGTGAGTGGGTGAGTGAGTGGGTGAGTGAGTGAGTGGGTGGGTGGGTGGGTGAGTGGGTGAGTGAGTGGGTGGGTGAGTGGGTGAGTGGGTGGGTGAGTGAGTGGGTGGGTGGGTGGGTGAGTTAGTGAGTGAGTGAGTGAGTGGGTAGGTGGGTGAGTGGGTGAGTGAGTGGGTGGGTGGGTGAGTGGGTGGGTGGGTGAGTGGGTGGGTGGGTGGGTGAGTGGGTGGGTGGGTGGGTGAGTGGGTGAGTGAGTGGGTGGGTGAGTGGGTGAGTGAGTGAGTGAGTGGGTGAGTGAGTGAGTGGGTGAGTGAGTGGGTGAGTGAGTGGGTGAGTGAGTGGGTGAGTGAGTGGGTGGGTGAGTGAGTGGGTGGGTGAGTGGGTGAGTGAGTGAGTGAGTGGGTGAGTGGGTGAGTGAGTGGGTGAGTGAGTGAGTGGGTGAGTGTGTGGGTGAGTGGGTGGGTGAGTGGGTGAGTGAGTGGGTGAGTGAGTGGGTGAGTGGGTGAGTGAGTGGGTGAGTGAGTGAGTGGGTGAGTGAGTGAGTGGGTGGGTGGGTGAGTGAGTGGGTGAGTGGGTGGGTGAGTGGGTGAGTGAGTGGGTGAGTGGGTGAGTGGGTGGGTGAGTGGGTGGGTGAGTGGGTGGGTGAGTGAGTGGGTGAGTGAGTGAGTGAGTGGGTGAGTGAGTGAGTGGGTGAGTGGGTGAGTGAGTGGGTGAGTGGGTGAGTGGGTGGGTGAGTGGGTGGGTGAGTGGGTGAGTGAGTGGGTGAGTGAGTGGGTGAGTGGGTGGGTGAGTGAGTGAGTGAGTGAGTGAGTGGGTGGGTGAGTGGGTGGGTGAGTGAGTGGGTGAGTGGGTGAGTGAGTGGGTGAGTGGGTGGGTGGGTGAGTGGGTGAGTGAGTGAGTGGGTGGGTGAGTGGGTGGGTGGGTGAGTGGATGAGTGAGTGAGTGGGTGATTGAGTGGGTGAGTGAGTGGGTGAGTGAGTGGGTGAGTGAGTGAGTGAGTGGGTGGGTGGGTGGGTGAGTGAGTGGGTGGGTGAGTGAGTGGGTGAGTGAGTGAGTGGGTGGGTGAGTGGGTGAGTGAGTGAGTGAGTGGGTGAGTGAGTGAGTGGGTGAGTGAGTGGGTGAGTGAGTGGGTGGGTGAGTGAGTGGGTGGGTGAGTGAGTGAGTAGGTGGGTGAGTGGGTGGGTGGGTGGGTGAGTGGGTGGGTGGGTGGGTGAGTGAGTGGGTGGGTGAGTGAGTGGGTGAGTGAGTGGGTGGGTGGGTGAGTGGGTGAGTGAGTGGGTGAGTGAGTGGGTGAGTGAGTGGGTGAGTGAGTGGTGAGGGTGGGTGGGTGAGTGGGTGGGTGGGTGAGTGAGTGGGTGGGTGGGTGAGTGAGTGAGTAGGTGGGTGAGTGGGTGGGTGGGTGGGTGAGTGAGTGAGTGGGTGGGTGAGTGAGTGGGTGAGTGAGTGGGTGGGTGGGTGAGTGGGTGAGTGATTGGGTGAGTGAGTGGGTGAGTGAGTGGGTGAGTGAGTGGGTGGGTGGGTGAGTGGGTGGGTGGGTGAGTGGGTGGGTGAGTGAGTAGGTGGGTGAGTGGGTGGGTGGGTGAGTGAGTGGGTGGGTGAGTGAGTGGGTGAGTGAGTGGGTGGGTGGGTGAGTGGGTGAGTGAGTGGGTGGGTGGGTGAGTGGGTGAGTGAGTGGGTGGGTGGGTGAGTGAGTGAGTGGGTGGGTGGGTGAGTGAGTGGGTGGGTGAGTGGGTGGGTGAGTGGGTGAGTGGGTGGGTGAGTGAGTGGGTGAGTGAGTGGTGGGTGAGTGGGTGGGTGGGTGAGTGAGTGGGTGGGTGAGTGAGTGAGTGAGTGGGTGGGTGAGTGAGTGAGTGGGTGGGTGGGTGAGTGGGTGAGTGGGTGGGTGGGTGAGTGGGTGAGTGGGTGGGTGAGTGGGTGGAGTGGGTGGGTGGTGAGTGGGTGGTGGGTGGGTGAGTGGGTGGGTGGGTGGTGGGTGAGTGGGTGGGTGGGTGAGTGGGTGGGTGATTGAGTGGGTGGGTGAGTGAGTGGGTGAGTGAGTGGGTGAGTGGGTGGGTGGGTGAGTGGGTGGGGTGGGTGGGTGAGTGGGTGGGTGGGTGAGTGGGTGGGTGGGTGAGTGGGTGATTGAGTGGGTGGGTGAGTGAGTGGGTGAGTGAGTGGGGTGAGTGGGTGGGTGGGTGGGCGAGTGGGTGGGTGGGTGAGTGGGTGGGTGGGTGAGTGGGTGGGTGGGTGGGTGAGTGGGTGAGTGGGTGAGTGGGTGGGTGAGTGGGTGGGTGATTGAGTGGGTGGGTGGGTGATTGAGTGGGTGGGTGGGTGAGTGGGTGAGTGGGTGGGTGAGTGAGTGGGTGGGTGAGTGAGTGGGTGAGTGAGTGGGTGGGTGGGTGAGTGGGTGAGTGAGTGGGTGGGTGGGTGAGTGGGTGAGTGAGTGAGTGGGTGGGTGAGTGAGTGGGTGGGTGGGTGAGTGAGTGAGTGGGTGGGTGGGTGGGTGAGTGGGTGAATGAGTGGGTGGGTGGGTGAGTGAGTGGGTGGGTGAGTGAGTGGGTGAGTGAGTGGGTGAGTGAGTGTGTGGGTGAGTGGATGAGTGAGTGAGTGGGTGAGTGAGTGGGTGAGTGAGTGAGTGGGTGGGTGGGTGAGTGGGTGAGTGGGTGGGTGAGTGGGTGAGTGAGTGGGTGGGTGAGTGAGTGGGTGGGTGGGTGAGTTAGTGAGTGAGTGGGTAGGTGGGTGAGTGGGTGGGTGGGTGAGTGGGTGAGTGGGTGGGTGAGTGGGTGGGTGGGTGGGTGGGTGAGTGGGTGAGTGAGTGAGTGGGTGAGTGGGTGAGTGAGTGGGTGAGTGAGTGGGTGAGTGAGTGGGTGAGTGGGTGAGTGTGTGGGTGAGTGAGTGGGTGAGTGAGTGGGTGAGTGGGTGGGTGAGTAAGTGGGTGAGTGAGTGAGTGGGTGAGTGAGTGAGTGGGTGGGTGAGTGAGTGAGTGGGTGAGTGGGTGGGTGAGTGGGTGAGTGAGTGGGTGAGTGGGTGGGTGAGTGGGTGGGTGAGTGGGTGAGTGGGTGAGTGGGTGGGTGAGTGGGTGAGTGGGTGAGTGGGTGAGTGGGTGAGTGGGTGGGTGAGTGAGTGAGTGGGTGGGTGGGTGGGTGAGTGAGTGGGTGAGTGAGTGAGTGAGTGGGTGAGTGAGTGGGTGGGTGAGTGAGTGAGTGGGTGGGTGAGTGAGTGGGTGAGTGAGTGAGTGGGTGAGTGGGTGAGTGGGTGGGTGAGTGAGTGGGTGAGTGAGTGAGTGGGTGAGTGGGTGGGTGAGTGGGTGAGTGGGTGAGTGAGTGGGTGAGTGGGTGAGTGGGTGGGTGAGTGGGTGAGTGGGTGGGTGAGTGGGTGGGTGAGTGAGTGGGTGAGTGAGTGGGTGAGTGAGTGGGTGAGTGAGTGGGTGGGTGAGTGGGTGGGTGAGTGAGTGGGTGAGTGGGTGAGTGAGTGGGTGAGTGGGTGGGTGAGTGGGTGAGTGAGTGGGTGGGTGAGTGGGTGGGTGAGTAAGTGGGTGAGTGGGTGAGTGGGTGGGTGAGTGGGTGGGTGAGTGGGTGGGTGAGTGGGTGAGTAAGTGGGTGAGTGGGTGAGTGAGTGGGTGGGTGAGTGGGTGGGTGGGTGAGTGGGTGGATGAGTGGGTGGGTGGGTGATTGAGTGGGTGAGTGGGTGGGTGAGTGAGTGGGTGGGTGAGTGAGTGGGTGGGTGAGTGAGTGGGTGAGTGAGTGAGTGGGTGAGTGGGTGAGTGGGTGGGTGAGTGTGTGGGTGAGTGTGTGGGTGAGTGTGTGGGTGTGTGGGTAAGTGATGAGGTGAGTGAGTGGGTGAGTGGATAGGTGTGTGGGTGGGTGTGTGGGTGGGTGAGTGTGTGTGTGGGTGTGTGGATGGGTGCTCATTCAGACGCTGTCTTTCCGACAGACCTGTTCTCCACCTGAGGACGGCTGCTTGCGTTGTGGCCGAAACGTCGTGAGAATTATTTTTACCAAAAGAACCAAGAAGATGAATCCCTGTAGTCACGAACAGCTTTAAATCGAAATTTTGCTGGAATCTCTCAAAGTTTTGCAAGTCAAAAGTTCGTAAGCGGAGGTTTGTTTTAAGCTCTCAAAGTTCGCGAATCGAAAGTTCCTAAGTAGAAGTAATAGGTGTTTACCCTTTCAACTGGTACAAAAACTGACACCTTTATACAAGGCATCATGTTTGCAATAACCACAACACAAGCAGTCAAAATGCAAACAAAAAGAAACAACTCTGATGATGATAATGATATGCACTGTCCTTGAAGTTGATTGGTCCACACCCGAGACAGCTTTTCTTAGAGCCTAGTCTCCATTGGTGTTGGACCAGATGACGCCAAAAGGCGCACAACTCAAAGACAGCGTCACTATCAGAGTATTGAGAACTAAGGGTGAGGCATTTACACTATGAGACATCTTCTTTACCAGTGGCAAAATATAGTGATAGGTTTTTACCCTTTCAACTGGCACCTTTATACAAGGCGTCATGTTTGCAATAACCACAACGCAAGCAGTCAAAATGCAAACAACAAGAAACAACTCTGATGATGATAATGATATGCACTGTATAAAGGTGTCAGTTTTTGTACCAGTTGAAAGGGTAAACACCTATCACTATATTTTGCCACTGGTAAAAGAGATGTCTCATAGTTCCTAAGTGGAAGTTGATTTGAATCTCTCAAAGTTCTGCAAGTCAAAAGTTCCTGAGTAGAAGTTGATTTGAATCTCTCAAAAGTGTGGCAAGTCAAAAGTGGAGCTTTGTTTGAATCTCTCAAAGTTCTGCAAATCGAGAGTTCCCAAGTAAAAGTTGATTTGAATCTCTCAAAAGTTCTGCAAATCAATAGTTCCTAAGTAGAAGTTGATTTGAATCTCTCAAAAGTGTTGCAAATCAAAAGTTCCTGAGTAGAAGTTGATTTGAATCTCTCAAAGTTCTGCAAATCAAAAGTTCCCAAGTGGAAGTTGATTTGAATCTCTCAAGGTTCTGCAAATCAAAAGTTCCCAAGTGGAAGTCGATTTGAATCTCTCAAAGTTCTGCGAATCAAAAGTTCCTGAGTAGAAGTTGATTTGAATCTCTCAAAGTTCTGAAAATCAAAAGTTGCTAAGTAGAAGTTGATTTGAATCTCTCAAAGTTCTGCAAATCAAAAGTTCCTGAGTAGAAGTTGATTTGAATCTCTCAAAGTTCTGCAAGTCAAAAGTTCCTGAGTAGAAGTTGATTTGAATCTCTCAAAGTTCTGAAAATCAAAAGTTGCTAAGTAGAAGTTGATTTTAATCTCTCAAAGTTCTGCAAGTCAAAAGTTCCTGAGTAGAAGTTGATTTGAATCTCTCAAAAGTGTTGCAAATCAAAAGTTCCTGAGTAGAAGTTGATTTGAATCTCTCAAAGTTCTGCAAATCAAAAGTTCCCAAGTGGAAGTTGATGTGAATCTCTCAAAAGTGTTGCAAATCAAAAGTTCCCAAGTAGAAGTTGATTTGAATCTCTCAAAAGTGTTGCAAATCAAAAGTGGAGCTTTGTTTGAATCTCTCAAAGTTCTGCAAATCAAAAGTTCCTGAGTAGAAGTTGATTTGAATCTCTCAAAAGTGTGGCAAGTCAAAAGTGGAGCTTTGTTTGAATCTCTCAAAGTTCTGCAAATCGAGAGTTCCCAAGTAAAAGTTGATTTGAATCTCTCAAAAGTTCTGCAAATAAATAGTTCCTAAGTAGAAGTTGATTTGAATCTCTCAAAAGTGTTGCAAATCAAAAGTTCCTGAGTAGAAGTTGATTTGAATCTCTCAAAGTTCTGCAAATCAAAAGTTCCTGAGTAGAAGTTGATTTGAATCTCTCAAAGTTCTGCAAATCAAAAGTTCCCAAGTGGAAGTTGATGTGAATCTCTCAAGGTTCTGCAAATCAAAAGTTCCCAAGTGGAAGTTGATTTGAATCTCTCAAAGTTCTGCGAATCAAAAGTTTCTGAGTAGAAGTTGATTTGAATCTCTCAAAGTTCTGCAAATCAAAAGTTGCTGAGTAGAAGTTGATTTGAATCTCTCAAAAGTTCTGCAAATCAAAAGTTCCTGAGTAGAAGTTGATTTGAATCTCTCAAAGTTCTGCAAATCAAAAGTTCCCGAGTAGAAGTTGATTTGAATCTCTCAAAGTTCGCGAATGGAAAGTTCCCAAGTGGAAGTTGATTTGAAGCTCTCAAAGTTCTGCAAATCAAAAGTTCCTGAGTAGAAGTTGATTTGAATCTCTCAAAGTTCTGCAAATCAAAAGTTCCCGAGTAGAAGTTGATTTGAATCTCTCAAAGTTCGCGAATGGAAAGTTCCCAAGTGGAAGTTGATTTGAATCTCTCAAAGTTCTGCAAATCAAAAGTTCCTGAGTAGAAGTTGATTTGAATCTCTCAAAGTTCTGCAAATCAAAAGTTCCTGAGTAGAAGTTGATTTGAATCTCTCAAAGTTCTGCAAATCAAAAGTTCCTGAGTAGAAGTTGATTTGAATCTCTCAAAGTTCTGCAAATCAAAAGTTCCTGAGTAGAAGTTGATTTGAATCTCTCAAAGTTCTGCAAATCAAAAGTTCCTGAGTAGAAGTTGATTTGAATCTCTCAAAGTTCGCGAATCGAAAGTTCCTGAGTAGAAGTTGATTTGAATCTCTCAAAGTTCGCGAATGGAAAGTTCCCAAGTGGAAGTTGATTTGAATCTCTCAAAGTTCTGCAAATCAAAAGTTCCTGAGTAGAAGTTGATTTGAATCTCTCAAAGTTCTGCAAATCAAAAGTTCCCAAGTGGAAGTTGATGTGAATCTCTCAAGGTTCTGCAAATCAAAAGTTCCCAAGTGGAAGTTGATTTGAATCTCTCAAAGTTCTGCGAATCAAAAGTTTCTGAGTAGAAGTTGATTTGAATCTCTCAAAGTTCTGCAAATCAAAAGTTGCTGAGTAGAAGTTGATTTGAATCTCTCAAAGTTCTGCAAGTCAAAAGTTCCTGAGTAGAAGTTGATTTGAATCTCTCAAAGTTCTGCAAATCAAAAGTTCCTGAGTAGAAGTTGATTTGAATCTCTCAAAGTTCTGAAAATCAAAAGTTGCTAAGTAGAAGTTGATTTGAATCTCTCAAAGTTCTGCAAATCAAAAGTTCCTGAGTAGAAGTTGATTTGAATCTCTCAAAGTTCTGCAAATCAAAAGTTCCTGAGTAGAAGTTGATTTGAATCTCTCAAAGTTCTGCAAATCAAAAGTTCCCAAGTGGAAGTTGATGTGAATCTCTCAAGGTTCTGCAAATCAAAAGTTCCCAAGTGGAAGTTGATTTGAATCTCTCAAAGTTCTGCGAATCAAAAGTTTCTGAGTAGAAGTTGATTTGAATCTCTCAAAGTTCTGCAAATCAAAAGTTGCTGAGTAGAAGTTGATTTGAATCTCTCAAAGTTCTGCAAGTCAAAAGTTCCTGAGTAGATGTTGATTTGAATCTCTCAAAGTTCTGCAAATCAAAAGTTCCTGAGTAGAAGTTGATTTGAATCTCTCAAAGTTCTGCAAATCAAAAGTTCCTGAGTAGAAGTTGATTTGAATCTCTCAAAAGTGTTGCAAATCAAAAGTTCCTGAGTAGAAGTTGATTTGAATCTCTCAAAGTTCGCGAATCGAAAGTTCCTGAGTAGAAGTTGATTTGAATCTCTCAAAGTTCTGCAAATCAAAAGTTCCTGAGTAGAAGTTGATTTGAATCTCTCAAAGTTCTGCAAATCAAAAGTTCCTGAGTAGAAGTTGATTTGAATCTCTCAAAGTTCTGCAAATCAAAAGTTCCTGAGTAGAAGTTGATTTGAATCTCTCAAAGTTCTGCAAATCAAAAGTTCCCGAGTAGAAGTTGATTTGAATCTCTCAAAGTTCTGCAAATCAAAAGTTCCTGAGTAGAAGTTGATTTGAATCTCTCAAAAGTTCCTGAGTAGAAGTTGATTTGAATCTCTCAAAGTTCTGCAAATCAAAAGTTCCTGAGTAGAAGTTGATTTGAATCTCTCAAAAGTGTTGCAAATCAAAAGTGGAGCTTTGTTTGAATCTCTCAAAGTTCTGCAAATCGAGAGTTCCCAAGTAGAAGTTGATTTGAATCTCTCAAAAGTGTTGCAAATCAAAAGTGGAGCTTTGTTTGAATCTCTCAAAGTTCTGCAAATCGAGAGTTCCCAAGTAGAAGTTGATTTGAATCTCTCAAAAGTGTTGCAAATCAAAAGTGGAGCTTTGTTTGAATCTCTCAAAGTTCTGCAAATCGAGAGTTCCCAAGTAGAAGTTGATTTGAATCTCTCAAAAGTGTTGCAAGTCAAAAGTGGAGCTTTGTTTGAATCTCTCAAAGTTCTGCAAATCGAGAGTTCCCAAGTAGAAGTTGATTTGAATCTCTCAAAAGTGTTGCAAGTCAAAAGTGGAGCTTTGTTTGAATCTCTCAAAGTTCTGCAAATCGAGAGTTCCCAAGTAGAAGTTGATTTGAATCTCTCAAAAGTGTTGCAAATCAAAAGTGGAGCTTTGTTTGAATCTCTCAAAGTTCTGCAAATCGAGAGTTCCCAAGTAGAAGTTGATTTGAATCTCTCAAAAGTGTTGCAAATCAAAAGTGGAGCTTTGTTTGAATCTCTCAAAGTTCTGCAAATCAAAAGTTCCTGAGTAGAAGTTGATTTGAATCTCTCAAAGTTCTGCAAATCAAAAGTTCCTGAGTGGAAGTTGATTTGAATCTCTCAAAAGTGTTGCAAATCAAAAGTTCCTGAGTAGAAGTTGATTTGAATCTCTCAAAGTTCGCGAATCGAAAGTTCCTGAGTAGAAGTTGATTTGAATCTCTCAAAGTTCTGCAAATCAAAAGTTCCTGAGTAGAAGTTGATTTGAATCTCTCAAAGTTCTGCAAATCAAAAGTTCCCGAGTAGAAGTTGATTTGAATCTCTCAAAGTTCGCGAATGGAAAGTTCCCAAGTGGAAGTTGATTTGAATCTCTCAAAGTTCTGCAAATCAAAAGTTCCTGAGTAGAAGTTGATTTGAATCTCTCAAAGTTCTGCAAGTCAAAAGTTCCTGAGTAGAAGTTGATTTGAATCTCTCAAAGTTCTGCAAGTCAAAAGTTCCTGAGTAGAAGTTGATTTGAATCTCTCAAAGTTCTGCAAATCAAAAGTTCCTGAGTAGAAGTTGATTTGAATCTCTCAAAAGTGTTGCAAATCAAAAGTTCCCGAGTAGAAGTTGATTTGAATCTCTCAAAGTTCGCGAATGGAAAGTTCCCAAGTGGAAGTTGATTTGAATCTCTCAAAGTTCTGCAAATCAAAAGTTCCTGAGTAGAAGTTGATTTGAATCTCTCAAAGTTCTGCAAGTCAAAAGTTCCTGAGTAGAAGTTGATTTGAATCTCTCAAAGTTCGCGAATCAAAAGTTCCTGAGTAGAAGTTGATTTGAATCTCTCAAAGTTCTGCAAATCAAAAGTTCCTGAGTAGAAGTTGATTTGAATCTCTCAAAAGTTCTGCAAATCAAAAGTTCCTGAGTAGAAGTTGATTTGAATCTCTCAAAGTTCTGAAAATCAAAAGTTGCTAAGTAGAAGTTGATTTGAATCTCTCAAAGTTCTGCAAATCAAAAGTTCCTGAGTAGAAGTTGATTTGAATCTCTCAAAGTTCTGCAAATCAAAAGTTCCTGAGTAGAAGTTGATTTGAATCTCTCAAAGTTCTGCAAATCAAAAGTTCCTGAGTAGAAGTTGATTTGAATCTCTCAAAGTTCTGCAAATCAAAAGTTCCTGAGTAGAAGTTGATTTGAATCTCTCAAAAGTTCTGCAAATCAAAAGTTCCTGAGTAGAAGTTGATTTGAATCTCTCAAAGTTTTGCAAATCGAGAGTTCCTGAGTAGAAGTTGATTTGAATCTCTCAAAGTTCTGCAAATCAAAAGTTCCCAAGTGGAAGTTGATTTGAATCTCTCAAAAGTGTTGCAAATCAAAAGTTCCTGAGTAGAAGTTGATTTGAATCTCTCAAAGTTTTGCAAATAAATAGTTCCTAAGTAGAAGTTGATTTGAATCTCTCAAAAGTTCTGCAAATAAATAGTTCCTAAGTAGAAGTTGATTTGAATCTCTCAAAAGTGTTGCAAATCAAAAGTTCCTAAGTAGAAGTTGATTTGAATCTCTCAAAAGTTCTGCGAATCAAAAGTTTCTGAGTAGAAGTTGATTTGAATCTCTCAAAGTTCTGCAAATCAAAAGTTGCTGAGTAGAAGTTGATTTGAATCTCTCAAAGTTCTGCAAGTCAAAAGTTCCTGAGTAGAAGTTGATTTGAATCTCTCAAAGTTCTGCAAATCAAAAGTTCCTGAGTAGAAGTTGATTTGAATCTCTCAAAGTTCTGAAAATCAAAAGTTGCTAAGTAGAAGTTGATTTGAATCTCTCAAAGTTCTGCAAATCAAAAGTTCCTGAGTAGAAGTTGATTTGAATCTCTCAAAGTTCTGCAAATCAAAAGTTCCTGAGTAGAAGTTGATTTGAATCTCTCAAAGTTCTGCAAATCAAAAGTTCCTGAGTAGAAGTTGATTTGAATCTCTCAAAGTTCTGCAAATCAAAAGTTCCTGAGTAGAAGTTGATTTGAATCTCTCAAAGTTCTGCAAATCAAAAGTTCCTGAGTAGAAGTTGATTTGAATCTCTCAAAGTTCTGCAAATCAAAAGTTGCTAAGTAGAAGTTGATTTGAATCTCTCAAAGTTCTGCAAATCAAAAGTTCCTGAGTAGAAGTTGATTTGAATCTCTCAAAGTTTTGCAAATCGAGAGTTCCTGAGTAGAAGTTGATTTGAATCTCTCAAAGTTCTGCAAATCAAAAGTTCCTGAGTAGAAGTTGATTTGAATCTCTCAAAGTTCTGCAAATCAAAAGTTCCTGAGTAGAAGTTGATTTGAATCTCTCAAAGTTCTGCAAATCAAAAGTTCCTGAGTATAAGTTGATTTGAATCTCTCAAAGTTCTGCAAATCAAAAGTTCCTGAGTATAAGTTGATTTGAATCTCTCAAAGATCTGCAAATCAAAAGTTCCTGAGTAGAAGTTGATTTGAATCTCTCAAAAGTTCTGCAAATCAAAAGTTCCTGAGTAGAAGTTGATTTGAATCTCTCAAAGTTCTGAAAATCAAAAGTTGCTAAGTAGAAGTTGATTTGAATCTCTCAAAAGTTCTGCAAATCAAAAGTTCCTGAGTAGAAGTTGATTTGAATCTCTCAAAGTTCTGCAAATCAAAAGTTCCCAAGTGGAAGTTGATTTGAATCTCTCAAAGTTCTGCAAATCAAAAGTTCCCGAGTAGAAGTTGATTTGAATCTCTCAAAGTTCGCGAATGGAAAGTTCCCAAGTGGAAGTTGATTTGAATCTCTCAAAGTTCTGCAAATCAAAAGTTCCCGAGTAGAAGTTGATTTGAATCTCTCAAAGTTCGCGAATGGAAAGTTCCCAAGTGGAAGTTGATTTGAATCTCTCAAAAGTTCTGCAAATCAAAAGTTCCTGAGTAGAAGTTAATTTGAATCTCTCAAAGTTCTGCAAATCAAAAGTTCCTGAGTAGAAGTTGATTTGAATCTCTCAAAGTTCTGCAAATCAAAAGTTCCCAAGTGGAAGTTGATGTGAATCTCTCAAGGTTCTGCAAATCAAAAGTTCCCAAGTGGAAGTTGATTTGAATCTCTCAAAGTTCTGCAAATCAAAAGTTCCTGAGTAGAAGTTGATTTGAATCTCTCAAAGTTTTGCAAATCGAGAGTTCCTGAGTAGAAGTTGATTTGAATCTCTCAAAGTTCTGCAAATCAAAAGTTCCTGAGTAGAAGTTGATTTGAATCTCTCAAAGTTCTGCAAATCAAAAGTTCCTGAGTAGAAGTTGATTTGAATCTCTCAAAGTTCGCGAATGGAAAGTTCCCAAGTGGAAGTTGATTTGAATCTCTCAAAAGTTCTGCAAATCAAAAGTTCCTGAGTAGAAGTTGATTTGAATCTCTCAAAGTTCTGCAAATCAAAAGTTCCTGAGTAGAAGTTGATTTGAATCTCTCAAAGTTCTGCAAATCAAAAGTTGCTAAGTAGAAGTTGATTTGAATCTCTCAAAGTTCTGCAAGTCAAAAGTTCCTGAGTAGAAGTTGATTTGAATCTCTCAAAGTTCTGAAAATCAAAAGTTGCTAAGTAGAAGTTGATTTGAATCTCTCAAAGTTCTGAAAATCAAAAGTTCCTGAGTAGAAGTTGATTTGAATCTCTCAAAGTTCTGCAAATCAAAAGTTCCTGAGTAGAAGTTGATTTGAATCTCTCAAAGTTCTGCAAATCAAAAGTTCCCGAGTAGAAGTTGATTTGAATCTCTCAAAGTTCGCGAATGGAAAGTTCCCAAGTGGAAGTTGATTTGAATCTCTCAAAGTTCTGCAAATCAAAAGTTCCTGAATAGAAGTTGATTTGAATCTCTCAAAGATCTGCAAATCAAAAGTTCCTGAGTAGAAGTTGATTTGAATCTCTCAAAAGTTCTGCAAATCAAAAGTTCCTGAGTAGAAGTTGATTTGAATCTCTCAAAAGTTCTGCAAATCAAAAGTTCCTGAGTAGAAGTTGATTTGAATCTCTCAAAAGTGTTGCAAATCAAAAGTGGAGCTTTGTTTGAATCTCTCAAAGTTCTGCAAATCGAGAGTTCCCAAGTAGAAGTTGATTTGAATCTCTCAAAAGTGTTGCAAGTCAAAAGTGGAGCTTTGTTTGAATCTCTCAAAGTTCTGCAAATCGAGAGTTCCCAAGTGGAAGTTGATTTGAATCTCTCAAGGTTCTGCAAATCAAAAGTTCCTGAGTAGAAGTTGATTTGAATCTCTCAAAGTTCTGCAAATCAAAAGTTGCTGAGTAGAAGTTGATTTGAATCTCTCAAAGTTCTGCAAGTCAAAAGTTCCTGAGTAGAAGTTGATTTGAATCTCTCAAAGTTCTGCAAATCAAAAGTTCCCGAGTAGAAGTTGATTTGAATCTCTCAAAGTTCGCGAATGGAAAGTTCCCAAGTGGAAGTTGATTTGAATCTCTCAAAGTTCTGCAAATCAAAAGTTCCTGAGTAGAAGTTGATTTGAATCTCTCAAAGTTCTGCAAATCAAAAGTTCCTGAGTAGAAGTTGATTTGAATCTCTCAAAGTTCTGCAAATCAAAAGTTCCTGAGTAGAAGTTGATTTGAATCTCTCAAAGTTCTGCAAATCAAAAGTTCCCGAGTAGAAGTTGATTTGAATCTCTCAAAGTTCGCGAATGGAAAGTTCCCAAGTGGAAGTTGATTTGAATCTCTCAAAGTTCTGCAAATCAAAAGTTCCTGAGTAGAAGTTAATTTGAATCTCTCAAAGTTCTGCAAATCAAAAGTTCCTGAGTAGAAGTTGATTTGAATCTCTCAAAGTTCTGCAAATCAAAAGTTCCCAAGTGGAAGTTGATGTGAATCTCTCAAGGTTCTGCAAATCAAAAGTTCCCAAGTGGAAGTTGATTTGAATCTCTCAAAGTTCTGCAAATCAAAAGTTCCTGAGTAGAAGTTGATTTGAATCTCTCAAAGTTTTGCAAATCGAGAGTTCCTGAGTAGAAGTTGATTTGAATCTCTCAAAGTTCTGCAAATCAAAAGTTCCTGAGTAGAAGTTGATTTGAATCTCTCAAAGTTCTGCAAATCAAAAGTTCCTGAGTAGAAGTTGATTTGAATCTCTCAAAGTTTTGCGAATCAAAAGTTTCTGAGTAGAAGTTGATTTGAATCTCTCAAAGTTCTGCAAATCAAAAGTTGCTGAGTAGAAGTTGATTTGAATCTCTCAAAGTTCTGCAAATCAAAAGTTCCTGAGTAGAAGTTGATTTGAATCTCTCAAAGTTCTGCAAATCAAAAGTTCCTGAGTAGAAGTTGATTTGAATCTCTCAAAGTTCTGCAAATCAAAAGTTCCTGAGTAGAAGTTGATTTGAATCTCTCAAAGTTCTGCAAATCAAAAGTTCCTGAGTAGAAGTTGATTTGAATCTCTCAAAGTTCTGCAAATCGAAAGTTCCCGAGTAGAAGTTGATTTGAATCTCTCAAAGTTCTGCAAATCAAAAGTTCCTGAGTAGAAGTTGATTTGAATCTCTCAAAAGTTCCTGAGTAGAAGTTGATTTGAATCTCTCAAAAGTGTTGCAAATCAAAAGTGGAGCTTTGTTTGAATCTCTCAAAGTTCTGCAAATCGAGAGTTCCCAAGTAGAAGTTGATTTGAATCTCTCAAAAGTGTTGCAAATCAAAAGTGGAGCTTTGTTTGAATCTCTCAAAGTTCTGCAAATCGAGAGTTCCCAAGTAGAAGTTGATTTGAATCTCTCAAAAGTGTTGCAAATCAAAAGTGGAGCTTTGTTTGAATCTCTCAAAGTTCTGCAAATCGAGAGTTCCCAAGTAGAAGTTGATTTGAATCTCTCAAAAGTGTTGCAAGTCAAAAGTGGAGCTTTGTTTGAATCTCTCAAAGTTCTGCAAATCGAGAGTTCCCAAGTAGAAGTTGATTTGAATCTCTCAAAAGTGTTGCAAGTCAAAAGTGGAGCTTTGTTTTAATCTCTCAAAGTTCTGCAAATCAAAAGTTCCTGAGTAGAAGTTGATTTGAATCTCTCAAAGTTCTGCAAATCAAAAGTTCCTGAGTAGAAGTTGATTTGAATCTCTCAAAGTTCTGAAAATCAAAAGTTGCTAAGTAGAAGTTGATTTGAATCTCTCAAAGTTCTGCAAATCAAAAGTTCCTGAGTAGAAGTTGATTTGAATCTCTCAAAGTTCTGCAAATCAAAAGTTCCTGAGTAGAAGTTGATTTGAATCTCTCAAAAGTGTTGCAAATCAAAAGTTCCTGAGTAGAAGTTGATTTGAATCTCTCAAAGTTTTGCAAATCGAGAGTTCCTGAGTAGAAGTTGATTTGAATCTCTCAAAGTTCTGCAAATCAAAAGTTCCTGAGTAGAAGTTGATGTGAATCTCTCAAGGTTCTGCAAATCAAAAGTTCCCAAGTGGAAGTTGATTTGAATCTCTCAAAGTTCTGCGAATCAAAAGTTTCTGAGTAGAAGTTGATTTGAATCTCTCAAAGTTCTGCAAATCAAAAGTTGCTGAGTAGAAGTTGATTTGAATCTCTCAAAGTTCTGCAAGTCAAAAGTTCCTGAGTAGAAGTTGATTTGAATCTCTCAAAGTTCTGCAAATCAAAAGTTCCTGAGTAGAAGTTGATTTGAATCTCTCAAAGTTCTGAAAATCAAAAGTTGCTAAGTAGAAGTTGATTTGAATCTCTCAAAGTTCTGCAAATCAAAAGTTCCTGAGTAGAAGTTGATTTGAATCTCTCAAAGTTCTGAAAATCAAAAGTTGCTAAGTAGAAGTTGATTTGAATCTCTCAAAGTTCTGCAAATCAAAAGTTCCTGAGTAGAAGTTGATTTGAATCTCTCAAAGTTCTGCAAATCAAAAGTTCCTGAGTAGAAGTTGATTTGAATCTCTCAAAGTTCTGCAAATCAAAAGTTGCTGAGTAGAAGTTGATTTGAATCTCTCAAAAGTTCTGCAAATCAAAAGTTCCTGAGTAGAAGTTGATTTGAATCTCTCAAAGTTCTGCAAATCAAAAGTTCCCGAGTAGAAGTTGATTTGAATCTCTCAAAGTTCGCGAATGGAAAGTTCCCAAGTGGAAGTTGATTTGAAGCTCTCAAAGTTCTGCAAATCAAAAGTTCCTGAGTAGAAGTTGATTTGAATCTCTCAAAGTTCTGCAAATCAAAAGTTCCCGAGTAGAAGTTGATTTGAATCTCTCAAAGTTCGCGAATGGAAAGTTCCCAAGTGGAAGTTGATTTGAATCTCTCAAAGTTCTGCAAATCAAAAGTTCCTGAGTAGAAGTTGATTTGAATCTCTCAAAGTTCTGCAAATCAAAAGTTCCTGAGTAGAAGTTGATTTGAATCTCTCAAAGTTCTGCAAATCAAAAGTTCCTGAGTAGAAGTTGATTTGAATCTCTCAAAGTTCTGCAAATCAAAAGTTCCTGAGTAGAAGTTGATTTGAATCTCTCAAAGTTCTGCAAATCAAAAGTTCCTGAGTAGAAGTTGATTTGAATCTCTCAAAGTTCGCGAATCGAAAGTTCCTGAGTAGAAGTTGATTTGAATCTCTCAAAGTTCGCGAATGGAAAGTTCCCAAGTGGAAGTTGATTTGAATCTCTCAAAGTTCTGCAAATCAAAAGTTCCTGAGTAGAAGTTGATTTGAATCTCTCAAAGTTCTGCAAATCAAAAGTTCCCAAGTGGAAGTTGATGTGAATCTCTCAAGGTTCTGCAAATCAAAAGTTCCCAAGTGGAAGTTGATTTGAATCTCTCAAAGTTCTGCGAATCAAAAGTTTCTGAGTAGAAGTTGATTTGAATCTCTCAAAGTTCTGCAAATCAAAAGTTGCTGAGTAGAAGTTGATTTGAATCTCTCAAAGTTCTGCAAGTCAAAAGTTCCTGAGTAGAAGTTGATTTGAATCTCTCAAAGTTCTGCAAATCAAAAGTTCCTGAGTAGAAGTTGATTTGAATCTCTCAAAGTTCTGAAAATCAAAAGTTGCTAAGTAGAAGTTGATTTGAATCTCTCAAAGTTCTGCAAATCAAAAGTTCCTGAGTAGAAGTTGATTTGAATCTCTCAAAGTTCTGCAAATCAAAAGTTCCTGAGTAGAAGTTGATTTGAATCTCTCAAAAGTGTTGCAAATCAAAAGTTCCTGAGTAGAAGTTGATTTGAATCTCTCAAAGTTCTGCAAATCAAAAGTTCCCAAGTGGAAGTTGATGTGAATCTCTCAAGGTTCTGCAAATCAAAAGTTCCCAAGTGGAAGTTGATTTGAATCTCTCAAAGTTCTGCGAATCAAAAGTTTCTGAGTAGAAGTTGATTTGAATCTCTCAAAGTTCTGCAAATCAAAAGTTGCTGAGTAGAAGTTGATTTGAATCTCTCAAAGTTCTGCAAGTCAAAAGTTCCTGAGTAGATGTTGATTTGAATCTCTCAAAGTTCTGCAAATCAAAAGTTCCTGAGTAGAAGTTGATTTGAATCTCTCAAAGTTCTGCAAATCAAAAGTTCCTGAGTAGAAGTTGATTTGAATCTCTCAAAAGTGTTGCAAATCAAAAGTTCCTGAGTAGAAGTTGATTTGAATCTCTCAAAGTTCGCGAATCGAAAGTTCCTGAGTAGAAGTTGATTTGAATCTCTCAAAGTTCTGCAAATCAAAAGTTCCTGAGTAGAAGTTGATTTGAATCTCTCAAAGTTCTGCAAATCAAAAGTTCCTGAGTAGAAGTTGATTTGAATCTCTCAAAGTTCTGCAAATCAAAAGTTCCTGAGTAGAAGTTGATTTGAATCTCTCAAAGTTCTGCAAATCAAAAGTTCCCGAGTAGAAGTTGATTTGAATCTCTCAAAGTTCTGCAAATCAAAAGTTCCTGAGTAGAAGTTGATTTGAATCTCTCAAAAGTTCCTGAGTAGAAGTTGATTTGAATCTCTCAAAGTTCTGCAAATCAAAAGTTCCTGAGTAGAAGTTGATTTGAATCTCTCAAAAGTGTTGCAAATCAAAAGTGGAGCTTTGTTTGAATCTCTCAAAGTTCTGCAAATCGAGAGTTCCCAAGTAGAAGTTGATTTGAATCTCTCAAAAGTGTTGCAAATCAAAAGTGGAGCTTTGTTTGAATCTCTCAAAGTTCTGCAAATCGAGAGTTCCCAAGTAGAAGTTGATTTGAATCTCTCAAAAGTGTTGCAAATCAAAAGTGGAGCTTTGTTTGAATCTCTCAAAGTTCTGCAAATCGAGAGTTCCCAAGTAGAAGTTGATTTGAATCTCTCAAAAGTGTTGCAAGTCAAAAGTGGAGCTTTGTTTGAATCTCTCAAAGTTCTGCAAATCGAGAGTTCCCAAGTAGAAGTTGATTTGAATCTCTCAAAAGTGTTGCAAGTCAAAAGTGGAGCTTTGTTTGAATCTCTCAAAGTTCTGCAAATCGAGAGTTCCCAAGTAGAAGTTGATTTGAATCTCTCAAAAGTGTTGCAAATCAAAAGTGGAGCTTTGTTTGAATCTCTCAAAGTTCTGCAAATCGAGAGTTCCCAAGTAGAAGTTGATTTGAATCTCTCAAAAGTGTTGCAAATCAAAAGTGGAGCTTTGTTTGAATCTCTCAAAGTTCTGCAAATCAAAAGTTCCTGAGTAGAAGTTGATTTGAATCTCTCAAAGTTCTGCAAATCAAAAGTTCCTGAGTGGAAGTTGATTTGAATCTCTCAAAAGTGTTGCAAATCAAAAGTTCCTGAGTAGAAGTTGATTTGAATCTCTCAAAGTTCGCGAATCGAAAGTTCCTGAGTAGAAGTTGATTTGAATCTCTCAAAGTTCTGCAAATCAAAAGTTCCTGAGTAGAAGTTGATTTGAATCTCTCAAAGTTCTGCAAATCAAAAGTTCCCGAGTAGAAGTTGATTTGAATCTCTCAAAGTTCGCGAATGGAAAGTTCCCAAGTGGAAGTTGATTTGAATCTCTCAAAGTTCTGCAAATCAAAAGTTCCTGAGTAGAAGTTGATTTGAATCTCTCAAAGTTCTGCAAGTCAAAAGTTCCTGAGTAGAAGTTGATTTGAATCTCTCAAAGTTCTGCAAGTCAAAAGTTCCTGAGTAGAAGTTGATTTGAATCTCTCAAAGTTCTGCAAATCAAAAGTTCCTGAGTAGAAGTTGATTTGAATCTCTCAAAAGTGTTGCAAATCAAAAGTTCCCGAGTAGAAGTTGATTTGAATCTCTCAAAGTTCGCGAATGGAAAGTTCCCAAGTGGAAGTTGATTTGAATCTCTCAAAGTTCTGCAAATCAAAAGTTCCTGAGTAGAAGTTGATTTGAATCTCTCAAAGTTCTGCAAGTCAAAAGTTCCTGAGTAGAAGTTGATTTGAATCTCTCAAAGTTCGCGAATCAAAAGTTCCTGAGTAGAAGTTGATTTGAATCTCTCAAAGTTCTGCAAATCAAAAGTTCCTGAGTAGAAGTTGATTTGAATCTCTCAAAAGTTCTGCAAATCAAAAGTTCCTGAGTAGAAGTTGATTTGAATCTCTCAAAGTTCTGAAAATCAAAAGTTGCTAAGTAGAAGTTGATTTGAATCTCTCAAAGTTCTGCAAATCAAAAGTTCCTGAGTAGAAGTTGATTTGAATCTCTCAAAGTTCTGCAAATCAAAAGTTCCTGAGTAGAAGTTGATTTGAATCTCTCAAAGTTCTGCAAATCAAAAGTTCCTGAGTAGAAGTTGATTTGAATCTCTCAAAGTTTTGCAAATCGAGAGTTCCTGAGTAGAAGTTGATTTGAATCTCTCAAAGTTCTGCAAATCAAAAGTTCCTGAGTAGAAGTTGATTTGAATCTCTCAAAGTTCTGCAAATCAAAAGTTCCTGAGTAGAAGTTGATTTGAATCTCTCAAAAGTGTTGCAAATCAAAAGTTCCTGAGTAGAAGTTGATTTGAATCTCTCAAAGTTTTGCAAATAAATAGTTCCTAAGTAGAAGTTGATTTGAATCTCTCAAAAGTTCTGCAAATAAATAGTTCCTAAGTAGAAGTTGATTTGAATCTCTCAAAAGTGTTGCAAATCAAAAGTTCCTAAGTAGAAGTTGATTTGAATCTCTCAAAAGTTCTGCGAATCAAAAGTTTCTGAGTAGAAGTTGATTTGAATCTCTCAAAGTTCTGCAAATCAAAAGTTGCTGAGTAGAAGTTGATTTGAATCTCTCAAAGTTCTGCAAGTCAAAAGTTCCTGAGTAGAAGTTGATTTGAATCTCTCAAAGTTCTGCAAATCAAAAGTTCCTGAGTAGAAGTTGATTTGAATCTCTCAAAGTTCTGAAAATCAAAAGTTGCTAAGTAGAAGTTGATTTGAATCTCTCAAAGTTCTGCAAATCAAAAGTTCCTGAGTAGAAGTTGATTTGAATCTCTCAAAGTTCTGCAAATCAAAAGTTCCTGAGTAGAAGTTGATTTGAATCTCTCAAAGTTCTGCAAATCAAAAGTTCCTGAGTAGAAGTTGATTTGAATCTCTCAAAGTTCTGCAAATCAAAAGTTGCTAAGTAGAAGTTGATTTGAATCTCTCAAAGTTCTGCAAATCAAAAGTTCCTGAGTAGAAGTTGATTTGAATCTCTCAAAGTTCTGCAAATCAAAAGTTCCTGAGTAGAAGTTGATTTGAATCTCTCAAAGTTCTGCAAATCAAAAGTTCCTGAGTAGAAGTTGATTTGAATCTCTCAAAGTTCTGCAAATCAAAAGTTCCTGAGTAGAAGTTGATTTGAATCTCTCAAAGTTTTGCAAATCGAGAGTTCCTGAGTAGAAGTTGATTTGAATCTCTCAAAGTTCTGCAAATCAAAAGTTCCTGAGTAGAAGTTGATTTGAATCTCTCAAAAGTGTTGCAAATCAAAAGTTCCTGAGTAGAAGTTGATTTGAATCTCTCAAAGTTCTGCAAATCAAAAGTTCCTGAGTAGAAGTTGATTTGAATCTCTCAAAGTTTTGCAAATCGAGAGTTCCTGAGTAGAAGTTGATTTGAATCTCTCAAAGTTCTGCAAATCAAAAGTTCCTGAGTAGAAGTTGATTTGAATCTCTCAAAGTTCTGCAAATCAAAAGTTGCTGAGTAGAAGTTGATTTGAATCTCTCAAAGTTCTGCAAGTCAAAAGTTCCTGAGTAGAAGTTGATTTGAATCTCTCAAAGTTCTGCAAATCAAAAGTTGCTGAGTAGAAGTTGATTTGAATCTCTCAAAGTTCTGCAAATCAAAAGTTCCTGAGTAGAAGTTGATTTGAATCTCTCAAAAGTGTTGCAAATCAAAAGTTCCTGAGTAGAAGTTGATTTGAATCTCTCAAAGTTCTGCAAATCAAAAGTTCCTGAGTAGAAGTTGATTTGAATCTCTCAAAGTTCTGCAAATCGAGAGTTCCTGAGTAGAAGTTGATTTGAATCTCTCAAAGTTCTGCAAATCAAAAGTTCCTGAGTAGAAGTTGATTTGAATCTCTCAAAGTTTTGCAAATCGAGAGTTCCTGAGTAGAAGTTGATTTGAATCTCTCAAAGTTCTGCAAATCAAAAGTTCCTGAGTAGAAGTTGATTTGAATCTCTCAAAGTTCTGCAAATCAAAAGTTGCTGAGTAGAAGTTGATTTGAATCTCT
>NW_027620964.1:5000-27060 GCF_964198595.1 Lampetra fluviatilis
TGTAGTAGTGTGTGTGTGTGTGATAGTGAGTGTGTGTATAGTGTGTGTGTGTGTGTGTGATAGTGAGTGTGTGTAGTAGTGTGTGTGTGTGATAGTGAGTGTGTGTAGTAGTGTGTGTGTGTAGTGTGTGTGTGTGTGATAGTGAGTGTGTGTGTAGTAGTGTGTGTGTGTGATAGTGAGTGTGTGTAGTAGTGAGTGTGTATAGTAGTGTGTGTTGTGTGTGATAGTGAGTGTGTGTGTAGTAGTGTGTGTGTGTGTGTGATAGTGAGTGTGTGTATAGTAGTGTGTGTGTGTGTGATAGTGAGTGTGTGTATAGTAGTGTGTGTGTGTGTGTGTGATAGTGAGTGTGTGTGTGATAGTGAGTGTGTGTATAGTAGTGTGTGTGTGTGTGTGTGATAGTGAGTGTGTGTGTAGTAGTGTGTGTGTGTGTGATAGTGAGTGTGTGTAGTAGTAGTGTGTGTGTGTGTGTGATAGTGAGTGTGTGTGTAGTAGTGTGTGTGTGTGATAGTGAGTGTGTGATAGTGAGTGTGTGTATAGTAGTGTGTGTGTGTGTGTGATAGTGAGTGTGTGTATAGTAGTGTGTGTGTGTGATAGTGAGTGTGTGTGTATAGTAGTGTGTGTGTGTGTGATAGTGAGTGTGTGTGTGATAGTGTGTGTGTGTGATAGTGTGTGTGTGTGTGTATAGTGAGTGTGTGTAGTAGTGTGTGTGTGTGTGTGATAGTGAGTGTGTGTTAGTAGTGTGTGTGTGTGTGTGATAGTGAGTGTGTAGTAGTGTGTGTGTGTGTGTGATAGTGAGTGTGTGTATAGTAGTGTGTGTGTGTGTGATAGTGAGTGTGTGTGTGATAGTGTGTGTGTGTGATAGTGTGTGTGTGTGTGTGATAGTGTGTGTGTAGTAGTGTGTGTGTGTGTATAGTGAGTGTGTGTGTGTGTGATAGTGAGTGTGTGTGATAGTGAGTGTGTGTGTATAGTGAGTGTGTGTATAGTAGTGTGTGTGTGTGATAGTGAGTGTGTGTAGTAGTGGTGTGTGTGTGTGTGATAGTGAGTGTGTGTAGTAGTGTGTGTGTGTGTGTGTGATAGTGAGTGTGTGTGTGATAGTGAGTGTGTGTGTGTGTGATAGTGAGTGTGTGTGTAGTAGTGTGTGTGTGTGTGTGATAGTGTGTGTGTGTAGTAGTGAGTGTGTGTGTGATAGTGAGTGTGTGTAGTAGTGTGTGTGTGTGTGTGATAGTGAGTGTGTGTGTAGTAGTGTGTGTGTGTGTGTGATAGTGAGTGTGTGTATAGTAGTGTGTGTGTGTGTGATAGTGAGTGTGTGTATAGTAGTGAGTGTGTGTATAGTAGTGAGTGTGTGTAGTAGTGTGTGTGTGATAGTGAGTGTGTATAGTAGTGAGTGTGTGTGATAGTGAGTGTGTGTGATAGTGTGTGTGTGTGATAGTGAGTGTGTGTGTAGTAGTGTGTGTGTGTGTGATAGTGAGTGTGTGTATAGTAGTGAGTGTGTGTGTGTAGTAGTGTGTGTGTGTGTGATAGTGAGTGTGTGTGTGTATAGTGTGTGTGTGTGTGTGTGATAGTGAGTGTGTGTGTAGTAGTGTGTGTGTGTGTGTGATAGTGAGTGTGTGTGTAGTAGTGAGTGTGTGTGTGTGATAGTGAGTGTGTAGTAGTGTGTGTGTGATAGTGAGTGTGTGTGTGATAGTGAGTGTGTATAGTAGTGTGTGTGTGTGTGTGATAGTGAGTGTGTGTGTGTGATAGTGAGTGTGTAGTAGTGTGTGTGTGATAGTGAGTGTGTGTGTGATAGTGAGTGTGTGTAGTAGTGAGTGTGTGTGTGTGATAGTGAGTGTGTGTAGTAGTAGTGAGTGTGTGTGATAGTGAGTGTGTGTAGTAGTGTGTGTGTGTGTGTGATAGTGAGTGTGTATAGTAGTGAGTGTGTGATAGTGAGTGTGTGTGATAGTGAGTGTGTGTGTAGTAGTGTGTGTGTGTGTGATAGTGAGTGTGTGTGATAGTGAGTGTGTGTGTAGTAGTGTGTGTGTGTGTGATAGTGAGTGTGTGTGATAGTGAGTGTGTGTGTAGTAGTGTGTGTGTGTGTGATAGTGAGTGTGTATAGTAGTAGTGTGTGTGTGTGTGATAGTGAGTGTGTGTAGTAGTGTGTGAGTGTGAGTGTGTGTGTGTGTGATAGTGAGTGTGTGATTGTGAGTGTGTGTAGTAGTGAGTGTGTGTGTGTGTGATAGTGAGTGTGTGATAGTGAGTGTGTGTAGTAGTAGTGTGTGTGTGTGTGTGTGATAGTGAGTGTGTGTAGTAGTGAGTGTGTGTGTGTGTGATAGTGAGTGTGTGTAGTAGTGAGTGTGTGTGTGTGATAGTGAGTGTGTGTGTAGTAGTGTGTGTGTGATAGTGAGTGTGTGTGTAGTAGTGAGTGTGTGTGTGATAGTGAGTGTGTGTGTGATAGTGAGTGTGTATAGTAGTGTGTGTGTGTGTGATAGTGAGTGTGTGTATAGTAGTGTGAGTGTGTGTGATAGTGAGTGTGTGTGTAGTAGTAGTGTGAGTGTGATAGTGAGTGTGTGTGTGTGTGATAGTGTGTGTGTGTGTGTGATAGTGAGTGTGTGTGTAGTAGTGTGTGTGTGTGTGATAGTGAGTGTGTGTAGTAGTGTGTGTGTGTGTGATAGTGAGTGTGTGTGTAGTAGTGTGTGTGTGTGTGATAGTGTGTGTGTGTGATAGTGAGTGTGTGTGTAGTAGTAGTGTGAGTGTGTGTAGTAGTGTGTGTGTGTGTGTGATAGTGAGTGTGTGTGTAGTAGTGTGTGTGTGTGTGATAGTGAGTGTGTGTGTAGTAGTAGTGTGAGTGTGTGTGATAGTGAGTGTGTGTGTAGTAGTGTGTGTGTGTGTGTGATAGTGAGTGTGTGTAGTAGTAGTGAGTGTGTGTGTGATAGTGAGTGTGTGTAGTAGTGAGTGTGTGTGTGTGATAGTGAGTGTGTGTGTAGTAGTGTGTGTGTGTGTGTGATAGTGAGTGTGTGTGTAGTAGTAGTGTGTGTGTGTGTGATAGTGAGTGTGTGTGTAGTAGTAGTGTGTGTGTGTTTGATAGTGAGTGTGTGTATAGTAGTAGTGTGTGTGTGTG
Source organism: Lampetra fluviatilis (assembly GCF_964198595.1). NCBI lineage: Eukaryota > Metazoa > Chordata > Hyperoartia > Petromyzontiformes > Petromyzontidae > Lampetra > Lampetra fluviatilis. The sequence goes on from NW_027620964.1 coordinate 8,095, forward strand.
TGATAGTGAGTGTGTGTGTGATAGTGTGTGTGTATAGTAGTGTGTGTGTGTGATAGTGAGTGTGTGTGTGATAGTGAGTGTGTGTGATAGTGAGTGTGTGTGTGTGTGATAGTGAGTGTGTGTGTAGTAGTGTGTGTGTGTGTGATAGTGAGTGTGTGTGTAGTAGTGTGTGTGTGTGTGTGATAGTGAGTGTGTGTGTAGTAGTGTGTGTGTGTGTGATAGTGAGTGTGTATAGTAGTGTGTGTGTGTGTGTGATAGTGAGTGTGTGTGTAGTAGTGAGTGTGTGTGTGTGATAGTGAGTGTGTGTATAGTAGTAGTGAGTGTGTGTGTGTGATAGTGAGTGTGTATAGTAGTGTGTGTGTGTGTGTGATAGTGAGTGTGTGTGTAGTAGTGTGTGTGTGTGTGATAGTGAGTGTGTATAGTAGTGTGTGTGTGTGTGTGATAGTGAGTGTGTATAGTAGTGTGTGTGTGTGTGTGATAGTGAGTGTGTGTAGTAGTGTGTGTGTGTGTGTGATAGTGAGTGTGTGTGTAGTAGTGTGTGTGTGTGTGATAGTGAGTGTGTATAGTAGTGTGTGTGTGTGTGATAGTGAGTGTGTGTGTAGTAGTGTGTGTGTGTGTGTGATAGTGAGTGTGTATAGTAGTAGTGTGTGTGTGTGTGATAGTGAGTGTGTGTAGTAGTGTGTGTGTGTGTGTGATAGTGAGTGTGTGTGTAGTAGTGTGTGTGTGTGTGATAGTGAGTGTGTGTATAGTAGTGTGTGTGTGTGTGATAGTGAGTGTGTGTAGTAGTGTGTGTGTGTGTGTGATAGTGAGTGTGTATAGTAGTGTGTGTGTGTGTGTGATAGTGAGTGTGTGTAGTAGTGTGTGTGTGTGTGTGATAGTGAGTGTGTGTATAGTAGTGTGTGTGTGTGTGATAGTGAGTGTGTATAGTAGTGTGTGTGTGTGTGATAGTGAGTGTGTATAGTAGTGTGTGTGTGTGTGTGATAGTGAGTGTGTATAGTAGTGTGTGTGTGTGTGATAGTGAGTGTGTGTAGTAGTGTGTGTGTGTGTGATAGTGAGTGTGTGTAGTAGTGTGTGTGTGTGTGATAGTGAGTGTGTGTGTATAGTAGTGTGTGTGTGTGTGATAGTGAGTGTGTATAGTAGTGTGTGTGTGTGTGTGATAGTGAGTGTGTGTAGTAGTGTGTGTGTGTGATAGTGAGTGTGTGTAGTAGTGTGTGTGTGTGATAGTGAGTGTGTGTAGTAGTGTGTGTGTGTGATAGTGAGTGTGTGTGTAGTAGTGTGTGTGTGTGTGATAGTGAGTGTGTGTAGTAGTGTGTGTGTGTGATAGTGAGTGTGTGTGTGATAGTGAGTGTGTATAGTAGTGTGTGTGTGTGTAGTAGTGTGTGTGTGTGTGATAGTGAGTGTGTGTGTAGTAGTGTGTGTGTGTGTGATAGTGAGTGTGTGTGTAGTAGTGTGTGTGTGTGTGTGATAGTGAGTGTGTGTGTAGTAGTGAGTGTGTGTAGTAGTGTGTGTGTGTGTAGTAGTGTGTGTGTGTGTGATAGTGAGTGTGTGTGTAGTAGTGTGTGTGTGTGATAGTGAGTGTGTGTAGTAGTAGTGAGTGTGTGTGATAGTGAGTGTGTGTAGTAGTGTGTGTGTGTGTGTGATAGTGAGTGTGTGTGTGTGATAGTGAGTGTGTATAGTAGTGAGTGTGTGTAGTAGTGTGTGTGTGTGATAGTGAGTGTGTGTGTGTGATAGTGAGTGTGTATAGTAGTGTGTGTGTGTGTGATAGTGAGTGTGTGTGATAGTGAGTGTGTGTAGTAGTGAGTGTGTGTGTGTGATAGTGAGTGTGTGTGTGTGATAGTGAGTGTGTGTAGTAGTGAGTGTGTGTAGTAGTGAGTGTGTGTAGTAGTGAGTGTGTGTGTGTAGTAGTGAGTGTGTGTAGTAGTGAGTGTGTGTAGTAGTGAGTGTGTGTGTGATAGTGAGTGTGTGTGTGTGATAGTGAGTGTGTGTGTGATAGTGAGTGTGTGTGTAGTAGTAGTGTGTGTGTGTGATAGTGAGTGTGTGTGTGATAGTGAGTGTGTGTGATAGTGAGTGTGTGTGTAGTAGTGTGTGTGTGTGATAGTGAGTGTGTGTATAGTAGTGTGTGTGTAGTAGTGTGTGTGTGTGTGATAGTGAGTGTGTGTGTAGTAGTAGTGTGTGTGTGTGATAGTGAGTGTGTGTATAGTAGTGTGTGTGTGTGTGTGATAGTGAGTGTGTGTGATAGTGAGTGTGTGTAGTAGTGTGTGTGTGTGTGTGATAGTGAGTGTGTGTGTAGTAGTGTGTGTGTGTGTGATAGTGAGTGTGTGTAGTAGTGTGTGTGTGTGTGTGATAGTGAGTGTGTGTGTAGTAGTGTGTGTGTGTGTGATAGTGAGTGTGTGTGTAGTAGTAGTGTGTGTGTGTGATAGTGAGTGTGTGTATAGTAGTGTGTGTGTGTGTGTGTGATAGTGAGTGTGTGTGATAGTGAGTGTGTGTAGTAGTGTGTGTGTGTGTGTGATAGTGAGTGTGTGTGTGTGATAGTGAGTGTGTATAGTAGTGAGTGTGTGTAGTAGTGTGTGTGTGTGATAGTGAGTGTGTGTGTGTGATAGTGAGTGTGTATAGTAGTGTGTGTGTGTGTGTGATAGTGAGTGTGTATAGTAGTGTGTGTGTGTGTGATAGTGAGTGTGTGTGATAGTGAGTGTGTGTAGTAGTGAGTGTGTGTGTGTGATAGTGAGTGTGTGTGTGTGATAGTGAGTGTGTGTAGTAGTGAGTGTGTGTAGTAGTGAGTGTGTGTAGTAGTGAGTGTGTGTGTGTAGTAGTGTGTGTGTGTGATAGTGAGTGTGTGTAGTAGTAGTGTGTGTGTGATAGTGAGTGTGTGTGTGTAGTAGTGTGTGTGATAGTGAGTGTGTGTGTGTAGTAGTGTGTGTGTGTGTGTGATAGTGAGTGTGTGTGATATAGTGAGTGTGTGTATAGTAGTGTGTGTGTGTGTGATAGTGAGTGTGTGTGATAGTGTGTGTGTGTGTGTGATAGTGAGTGTGTGTGATAGTGTGTGTGTGTGTGTGATAGTGAGTGTGTGTGATAGTGAGTGTGTGTGTAGTAGTAGTGTGTGTGTGTGATAGTGAGTGTGTGTGTGATAGTGAGTGTGTGTGTGTAGTAGTGTGTGTGTGTGTGTGATAGTGAGTGTGTGTGTGTGATAGTGAGTGTGTGTAGTAGTAGTGTGTGTGTGTGTGATAGTGAGTGTGTGTGTAGTAGTGTGTGTGTGTGTGTGATAGTGAGTGTGTGTGATAGTGAGTGTGTGTGTTATAGTGAGTGTGTGTATAGTAGTGTGTGTGTGTGTGTGATAGTGAGTGTGTGTGATAGTGAGTGTGTGTGTGTGATAGTGAGTGTGTGTGTGTGTGTGATAGTGAGTGTGTGTGATATAGTGAGTGTGTGTATAGTAGTGTGTGTGTGTGTGATAGTGAGTGTGTGTAGTAGTAGTGTGTGTGTGTGTGTGATAGTGAGTGTGTGTGTGTGTGTGATAGTGAGTGTGTGTAGTAGTAGTGTGTGTGTGTGTGTGATAGTGTGTGTGTGTGATAGTGAGTGTGTGTGATAGTGAGTGTGTGTGTAGTAGTGTGTGTGTGTGTGATAGTGAGTGTGTGTGTAGTAGTGTGTGTGTGTGTGTGATAGTGAGTGTGTGTGTGTGATAGTGAGTGTGTGTAGTAGTAGTGTGTGTGTGTGTGATAGTGAGTGTGTGTGTAGTAGTGTGTGTGTGTGTGTGATAGTGTGTGTGTGTGATAGTGAGTGTGTGTGATAGTGAGTGTGTGTGTAGTAGTGTGTGTGTGTGTGTGATAGTGAGTGTGTGTGATAGTGAGTGTGTGTGTGTGATAGTGAGTGTGTGTGTGTGATAGTGAGTGTGTGTAGTAGTAGTGTGTGTGTGTGTGATAGTGAGTGTGTGTGTAGTAGTGTGTGTGTGTGTGTGATAGTGTGTGTGTGTGATAGTGAGTGTGTGTGTTATAGTGAGTGTGTGTATAGTAGTGTGTGTGTGTGTGATAGTGAGTGTGTGTAGTAGTAGTGTGTGTGTGTGTGATAGTGAGTGTGTGTAGTAGTGTGTGTGTGTGTGATAGTGAGTGTGTGTGTAGTAGTGTGTGTGTGTGTGATAGTGAGTGTGTGTAGTAGTAGTGTGTGTGTGTGTGATAGTGAGTGTGTGTGATAGTGAGTGTGTGTGATATAGTGAGTGTGTGTATAGTAGTGTGTGTGTGTGTGTGATAGTGAGTGTGTGTAGTAGTAGTGTGTGTGTGTGTGATAGTGAGTGTGTGTAGTAGTGTGTGTGTGTGTGATAGTGAGTGTGTGTGTAGTAGTGTGTGTGTGTGTGTGATAGTGAGTGTGTGTAGTAGTGTGTGTGTGTGATAGTGAGTGTGTATAGTAGTGTGTGTGTGTGTGTGATAGTGAGTGTGTGTAGTAGTGAGTGTGTGTGTGTGATAGTGAGTGTGTGTAGTAGTAGTGTGTGTGTGTGTGATAGTGAGTGTGTGTAGTAGTGTGTGTGTGTGTGTGATAGTGAGTGTGTGTGTGATAGTGAGTGTGTGTAGTAGTGTGTGTGTGTGTGTGATAGTGAGTGTGTGTGTAGTAGTGTGTGTGTGTGTGATAGTGAGTGTGTGTAGTAGTAGTGTGTGTGTGATAGTGAGTGTGTGTGTAGTAGTGTGTGTGTGTGTGATAGTGAGTGTGTGTAGTAGTGTGTGTGTGTGTGTGATAGTGAGTGTGTGTAGTAGTGTGTGTGTGTGTGATAGTGAGTGTGTGTGTAGTAGTAGTGTGTGTGTGTGTGATAGTGAGTGTGTATAGTAGTGTGTGTGTGTGTGATAGTGAGTGTGTGTAGTAGTGTGTGTGTGTGATAGTGAGTGTGTGTGTAGTAGTAGTGTGTGTGTGTGTGATAGTGTGTGTGTGTGTGATAGTGAGTGTGTGTAGTAGTGTGTGTGTGTGTGATAGTGAGTGTGTGTGTAGTAGTGTGTGTGTGTGTGATAGTGAGTGTGTGTATAGTAGTGTGTGTGTGTGATAGTGAGTGTGTGTAGTAGTAGTGTGTGTGTGTGTGATAGTGAGTGTGTGTGTGTAGTAGTAGTGTGTGTGTGTGTGATAGTGAGTGTGTGTATAGTAGTAGTAGTGTGTGTGTGTGATAGTGAGTGTGTGTGTAGTAGTAGTGTGTGTGTGTGTGATAGTGAGTGTGTGTGTGTAGTAGTAGTGTGTGTGTGTGTGATAGTGAGTGTGTGTGTAGTAGTAGTGTGTGTGTGTGTGATAGTGAGTGTGTGTGATAGTGTGTGTGTGTGTGATAGTGAGTGTGTGTGTAGTAGTAGTGTGTGTGTGTGTGATAGTGAGTGTGTGTGATAGTGTGTGTGTGTGTGATAGTGAGTGTGTGTAGTAGTGTGTGTGTGTGTGATAGTGAGTGTGTGTGTAGTAGTAGTGTGTGTGTGTGTGATAGTGAGTGTGTGTATAGTAGTGTGTGTGTGTGTGTGTAGTAGTAGTGTGTGTGATAGTGAGTGTGTGTGTGATAGTGAGTGTGTGTGTGATAGTGAGTGTGTGTGATAGTGAGTGTGTATAGTAGTGTGTGTGTGTGTGATAGTGAGTGTGTGTGTGATAGTGAGTGTGTCTGCTTTATTGACCTGGTCAAGGCCTATGATACCATCAGTAGGACTGGGCTCTGGGTTGTTCTTCGTGCTTTCGGAGTCCCTGACCCTCTGCTCACGATCATTAAGGACCTTCATGATGGTGAGCGGGCCCGGGTAAAACTACGTGGCCGGGAGTCGGAGCCTTTCCCTGTACACCTTGGGGTGCGACAGGGATGTCCTCTGGCTCCCACATTATTTAACATCTATTTCGACTGCGTAGTTCGTGAAGCCTTCAATAGCTGTACCGGGGGAATTACCATTTGGTACAGATACAATGGGAGGCTGATCGACGCCCGGGTGCGATCAAGGGATGGCTCCCTATTGGTCAACCACGTTATGTATGCCGATGATTTGGTAATAGCTGCTCATTCAGAAGAGGAGTTGGAGACGCTGCTGCTGAGACTGGAGCGTGCCACTAAGAGGTGGGGCCTTACCATCAGCCCCACCAAAACTAAGCACCTGCCTGGGTATTTTGTACCATCGGGCACTCCGCCCCCACAACTCCCAATCGGTGATGGGGCAGTTGTGGAGAGAGTAGAGAGTTTCCCATACCTGGGCAGTGTGCTCATGACCGGCTCCAGTTTATCAGCAGAGGTCTCACTCCGAATCAGTCGAGCGGCAATATCTTTTCATCGGTTGCGTAACGCTGTGTGGAAGCTACCTGGTCTGTCGCTCCGCACGAAGCTTCAGGTCTTCTCGGCCACGGTCATTTCCTCCCTTCTCTATGCTTGCGAAACGTGGACCCCCCTAGTGGAGCATCTTCGCCGGTTGGAAACATTTAGGCTGGCCTGCCTACGATCCATCCTGGGTTTAACCAGGCTGGATTGTGTGAGGAGCTCACAAGTCCTTGAAAGATCTGGGCAAAGTCCCATCAGTGAGCTCCTCCGGCAGGCAAGGCTGCGTTGGCTGGGTCATGTAGCCCGCATGCCCAGCCACCGCATGCCTAAACAGCTTTTGTTCGGCCGGATCGAGGGGGCTAAACGGGCGCGGCACGGGCTAGAGAAGAGATGGAGTGATGTGGTACAGGAGGACGTGGAGCTGAGTGGACTTGCCGATGACTGGTACCAGCGGTGTCAAGATCGGCCTCAGTGGAGGAGGCTCGTGAAGGACGCTACTGGGCAGTTGGAGGCAGTCGCCCTCCAACAACAACGGAGGGCGGAGGAGCGACGCTCACAACAACGAGCGGAGCGCCGGGTGGCTAAAGCACAGCAAGTTGGCACAGTAGGGGGCACAGGTGGTGCATCAGCCAGTCATCTCGGTCATCTCGGTCAGTCGACCCGTGGCACCTGGGTCTGCCCCGTGACCTCCTGCCAGCGGGCGTTCGACACTTCACGTGGCCTCAAGGTGCACATGGCCTGGCACAAGCGTCGTGGTGACGTCACCGCCACTTAGTGGCGGTGACGTCACCACGAGTGAGTGTGTATAGTAGTGTGTGTGTGTGTGATAGTGAGTGTGTGTAGTAGTAGTGTGTGTGTGTGATAGTGAGTGTGTGTATAGTAGTGTGTGTGTGTGATAGTGAGTGTGTGTAGTAGTAGTGTGTGTGTGTGTGATAGTGTGTGTGTGTGTGATAGTGAGTGTGTGTAGTAGTGTGTGTGTGTGTGATAGTGAGTGTGTGTAGTAGTAGTGTGTGTGTGTGTGATAGTGAGTGTGTGTAGTAGTGTGTGTGTGTGTGTGATAGTGAGTGTGTGTGTAGTAGTAGTAGTGTGTGTGTGTGATAGTGAGTGTGTGTGTAGTAGTAGTGTGTGTGTGTGTGATAGTGAGTGTGTGTGTAGTAGTAGTGTGTGTGTGTGATAGTGAGTGTGTGTGTGTAGTAGTGTGTGTGTGTGATAGTGAGTGTGTGTAGTAGTGTGTGTGTGTGTGTGATAGTGAGTGTGTGTGTGATAGTGAGTGTGTGTGTGATAGTGAGTGTGTGTGTAGTAGTAGTGTGTGTGTGTGTGATAGTGAGTGTGTGTGTAGTAGTGTGTGTGTGTGTGATAGTGAGTGTGTGTATAGTAGTGTGTGTGTGTGTGATAGTGAGTGTGTGTGTAGTAGTGTGTGTGTGTGTGTGATAGTGAGTGTGTGTGATAGTGAGTGTGTGTGTGATAGTGAGTGTGTGTATAGTAGTAGTGTGTGTGTGTGTGATAGTGAGTGTGTGTGATAGTGTGTGTGTGTGTGATAGTGAGTGTGTGTAGTAGTGAGTGTGTGTGTGTGATAGTGAGTGTGTGTGATAGTGTGTGTGTGTGTGATAGTGTGTGTGTGTGTGTGATAGTGAGTGTGTGTGTGATAGTGAGTGTGTGTGTGTGATAGTGAGTGTGTGTGATAGTGAGTGTGTGTGTGTGATAGTGAGTGTGTGTGTGTGATAGTGAGTGTGTGTGTGTGTGTGATAGTGAGTGTGTGTATAGTAGTGTGTGTGTGTGTGTGATAGTGAGTGTGTAGTAGTGTGTGTGTGTGTGATAGTGAGTGTGTGTGTGATAGTGAGTGTGTGTGATAGTGAGTGTGTGTGTGTGTGTGATAGTGAGTGTGTGTATAGTAGTGTGTGTGTGTGTGTGATAGTGAGTGTGTGTATAGTAGAGTGAGTGAGTGTGTGATAGTGAGTGTGTGTATAGTAGTGTGTGTGTGTGTGTGATAGTGAGTGTGTAGTAGTGTGTGTGTGTGTGTGTGATAGTGAGTGTGTAGTAGTGTGTGTGTGTGTGTGATAGTGAGTGTGTAGTAGTGAGTGTGTGTTTGCCTTCCACGATTTCCGATCCTAACTCTCATTTCCTCTTCGCTCCCCTCCTCCACCTCCTCCACCACCTCCTCCACCTCCTCCACCTCCACCTCCTCCTCCACCACCTCCACCTCCTCCTCCACCTCCACCTCCTCCTCCTCCACCTCCTCCACCACCTCCACCTCCTCCTCCTGCACCTCCTCCTCCTCCTCCACCACCTCCACCACCTCCTCCTCCACCTCCTCCACCTCCTCCACCTCCTCCACCTCCTCCACCACCTCCACCTCCACCTCCTCCTCCTCCACCTCCTCCACCACCTCCACCTCCTCCTCCTCCACCACCTCCTCCTGCACCTCCCCCCTCCCTCCCCCTCCCCCCCCCCCCCACCACCACCCCCCCACCCCCCCCCCTCTTTCCCCCTCCCCCCTCTCCCCCTTCCCCCCTCCCCCCCCTCCCCCCCCCCCACCACCACCTCCCCCACCACCACCACCCCCCCTTCCCTCTCCCCCCCTCCCCCTTTCCCCCCTCCCCCCCTCCCTCCCCCACCACCGTCACCACCACCACCCCCTCCCCTCCTCCCCCCTCCCTCTCCCCCACCACCACCGTCACCACCATCCCCATCTCCCCTACCGCCACCACCCCCTCCCCCCCTCCCCCCCCTCGCCCCTCCCCCCTCCCCCCTCCCCCCCCCTCCTCCCCCCTCCCCCCTCTCCCCCTCCCCCCCTCCCCCCCTCCTCCCCCCTCCCCCCCCTCCCCCCCCCCCCCTCCCCCCTCCCCCCTCCCCCCCCTCCCCCCTCCCCTCCCCCCCCGCAGGCGTTGGAGCTACAGATCAAGCGGCAGTTCCAGGCCGCGTGCGCTGTACAGCGGAGCCAGCACCGCGCACTGCGGGCCCAGCGGCTACACGAGGCGGCTGCCCCCCCCTCCCCCTCCCCCTCCCCCTCCTCCCCCTCCCCCCCCTCCCCCTCCCCCCCCCCCTCGTCGCTGGCCCCGCCTCCTCGTGGCTCGGAGCGGTGCCGGGCGCTGCTGGCGAGTCTCGACGAGGAGCGCACGCGGCGGCTGGCTCTGCTCGCTCAGCAGTACGAGCACAGCATCCACGAGGCCGTCAGTAGTCAGGCTGTGAGTTTACATCAACAACATCATCGTCATCATCATCATCGTCAACATCGTCATCGTCAACATCGTCATCGTCATCATCATCATCATCAACATCGTCATCGTCAACATCGTCATCGTCAACATCGTCATCGTCAACAGCAGTGCGAGCACAGCATCCACGAGGCCGTCAGTAGTCAGGCTGTGAGTCTACATCAACAACATCATCGTCATCATCGTCATCGTCAACATCGTCATCGTCAACATCGTCATCGTCATCATCATCATCATCAACATCGTCATCGTCAACATCGTCATCATCGTCATCGTCAACAGCAGTGCGAGCACAGCATCCACGAGGCCGTCAGTAGTCAGGCTGTGAGTCTACATTGTTAACATCATCATCGTCAACATCGTCATCGTCATCATCGTCATCGTCATCGTCATCGTCATCGTCATCATCGTCATCGTCAACAGCAGTGCGAGCACAGCATCCACGAGGCCGTCAGTAGTCAGGCTGTGAGTCTACATGGTAGTTAACATCGTTATCATCATCAACATTGTCATCATCATCGTCATCATCATCATCGTCATCATCGTCATCGTCAACAGCAGTGCGAGCACAGCATCCACGAGGCCGTCAGTAGTCAAGCAGTGAGTTAACATGGTAGTTAACATTGTTATCATCATCAACATTGTCATCATCATCGTCATCAACATCGTCATCGTCATCATCGTCATCATCAACAGCAGTGCGAGCACAGCATCAACGAGGCTGTCAGTAGCCAGGCTGTGAGTCTACATCGTTGTTAACATCGTCATCAACATCGTAGTCAACATCATCGTTAACATCGTCATCATCGTCATCATCGTCATCGTAGTCATCATCGTCATCAACATCACCGTCATCATCATCATCGTAGTCATCATCATCGTCAACATCGTCATCATCATTATCATCATCGTCATTATCATCGTCTCGTCATCATCGTCGTCATCATCGTCAACATCGTCATCATCGTCAACATCGTCAACATCGTCAGCATCACCACCACCATCACCACCGTCACCACCACCACCACCACCACCGTCACCACCACCGTCACCACCGTCACCACCACCACCGTCACCACCACCGTCACCACCACCACCACCGTCACCACCACCCCCACCACCGTCACCACCACCACCGTCACCACCACCGTCACCACCGTCACCACCACCGTCACCACCACCGTCACCACCACCACCACCGTCACCACCACCCCCACCACCGTCACCACCACCACCGTCACCACCACCGTCACCACCGTCACCACCACCACCGTCACCACCGTCACCACCACCACCTTCACCACCACCACCGTCACCACCACCACCGTCACCACCACCACCGTCACCACCACCACCGTCACCACCACCACCACCTTCACCACCACCACCGTCACCACCACCACCGTCACCACTATCACCACCACCACCGTCACCACCGTCACCACCACCACCGTCACCACCGTCACCACCGTCACCACCACCCCCACCACCGTCATCACCACCACCACCTTCACCACCACCACCGTCACCACCACCACCGTCACCACCACCACCGTCACCACCACCACCGTCACCACCACCACCACCTTCACCACCACCACCGTCACCACCACCACCGTCACCACCACCGTCACCACCGTCACCACCACCGTCACCACCACCGTCACCACCACCACCACCGTCACCACCACCCCCACCACCGTCACCACCACCACCGTCACCACCGTCACCACCGTCACCACCACCACCGTCACCACCACCGTCACCACCACCACCACCATCACCACCACCCCCACCACCGTCACCACCACCACCGTCACCACCACCGTCACCACCACTGTCACCACCGTCACCACCACCGTCACCACCACCACCACCACCGTCACCACCGTCACCACCACCGTCACCACCACCACCGTCACCACCACCGTCACCACCACCGTCACCACCGTCACCACCACCGTCGTCACCACCGTCACCACCGTCACCACCGTCACCACCACCGTCACCACCACCACCACCACCGTCACCACCACCACCGTCACCACCACCCCCACCACCGTCACCACCACCACCGTCACCACCGTCACCACCACCACCGTCACCACCACCACCGTCACCACCACCGTCACCACCGCCACCGCCACCACCGCCATCACCACCACCGTCACCACCACCACCACCGTCACCACCACCACCATCGCCGTCACCACCACCGTCACCACCACCACCGTCACCACCACCACCACCGCCATCACCACCACCGTCACCACCACCACCGTCACCACCACCACCATCACCGTCACCACCACCGTCACCACCACCACCGCCACCACCGTCACCACCACCACCGTCACCACCACCACCGTCACCACCGTCACCACCACCACCGTCACCACCACCGTCACCACCACCACCGTCACCACCACCGTCACCACCACCGTCACCACCGTCACCACCACCGTCACCACCACCGTCACCACCACCGTCACCACCGTCACCACCACCGTCACCACCACCCCCACCACCGTCACCACCACCACCGTCACCACCACCACCGTCACCACCACCGTCACCACCGTCACCACCACCACCGTCACCACCACCACTGCCACCACCGCCACCACCACCACCGTCACCACCGTCACCACCACCACCGTCACCACCACCACCATCACCGTCACCATCACCGTCACCACCGCCACCACCGTCACCACCAGCACCGTCACCACCGTCACCACCATCACCACCACCACCGTCACCACCGTCACCACCACCACCACCACCGTCACCACCGTCACCACCACCCCCACCACCGTCACCACCACCACCATCACCACCGTCACCACCGTCACCACCACCCCCACCACCGTCACCATCACCACCGTCACCACCGTCACCACCACCCCCACCACCGTCACCACCACCACCATCACCACCGTCACCACCGTCACCACCACCCCCACCACCGTCACCACCGCCATGAGAAGGTCACCACCGTCACAGCCCCATCACCAGCAGCAACAGCAACAACGACAACAACCACAGCAGCAACAGCGTCAACAACAACAACCACAGCAGCAACAGCGTCAACAACAACAACCACAGCAACAACAGCGTCAACAACAACAACAACCACAGCAAGAACAGCGTCAACAACGACAACAATCACAGCAACAACAGCGTCACGGCCGCCTGTTTTTGTCGCCTGACACCCCCACCACGTGACCCTCTCACCACGTGACCCTCTCACCACGTGACCCTCTCACCACGTGACCCTCTCACCACGTGACCCTCTCACCACGTGTCTCTCTCTCTCACCACGTGACCCTCTCACCACGTGACCCTCTCACCACGTGACCCTCTCACCACGTGACTCTCTCACCACGTGACCCTCTCACCACGTGACTCTCTCAGCACGTGTCTCTCTCACCACGTGACTCTCTCACCACGTGACTCTCTCTCTCACCACGTGACTCTCTCACCACGTGACCCTCTCACCACGTGTCTCTCTCACCACGTGACTCTCACCACGTGTCTCTCTCACCACGTGACTCTCTCACCACGTGACTCTCTCACCACGTGACTCTCTCACCACGTGTCTCTCTCTCTCACCACGTGACCCTCACCACGTGACCCTCTCGTGTCTCTCTCACCACGTGACTCTCTCACCACGTGTCCCTCTCACCACGTGTCTCTCTCTCTCACCACGTGACCCTCTCACCACGTGACCCTCTCACCACGTGACCCTCTCACCACGTGACCCTCTCACCACGTGTCTCTCTCACCACGTGACTCTCTCACCACGTGACTCTCTCACCACGTGACTCTCTCACCACGTGTCTCTCTCTCTCACCACGTGACCCTCTCACCACGTGACCCTCTCACCACGTGTCTCTCTCACCACGTGACTCTCTCACCACGTGTCCCTCTCACCACGTGTCTCTCTCTCTCACCACGTGACCCTCTCACCACGTGACCCTCTCACCACGTGTCTCTCTCACCACGTGACTCTCTCACCACGTGACCCTCTCACCACGTGACCCTCTCACCACGTGACTCTCTCACCACGTGACCCTCTCACCACGTGACCCTCTCACCACGTGACTCTCTCACCACGTGACCCTCTCACCACGTGACTCTCTCACCACGTGACCTCTCACCACGTGACCCTCTCACCACGTGACCCTCTCACCACGTGACCCTCTCACCACGTGACCCTCTCACCACGTGTCCCTCTCACCACGTGACCCTCTCACCACGTGACCCTCTCACCACGTGACCCTCTCACCACGTGACCCTCTCACCACGTGACCCTCTCACCACGTGACCCTCTCACCACGTGACCCTCTCACCACGTGACCCTCTCACCACGTGACCCTCTCACCACGTGACCCTCTCACCACGTGACCCTCTCACCACGTGACCCTCTCACCACGTGACCCTCTCACCACGTGACCCTCTCACCACGTGACCCTCTCACCACGTGACCCTCTCACCACGTGACCCTCTCACCACGTGATTCTCTCACCACGTGACCCTCTCACCACGTGACCCTCTCACCACGTGACTCTCACCACGTGACCCTCTCACCACGTGTCCCTCTCACCACGTGACCCTCTCACCACGTGTCCCTCTCACCACGTGACCCTCTCACCACGTGACCCTCTCACCACGTGACCCTCTCACCACGTGACCCTCTCACCACGTGTCCCTCTCTCTCACCACGTGACCCTCTCACCACGTGACCCTCTCACCACGTGTCCCTCTCTCTCACCACGTGACCCTCTCACCACGTGTCCCTCTCACCACGTGACCCTCTCACCACGTGTCCCTCTCACCACGTGACCCTCTCCCCCCCCCCACCACCCCCCACCCCCCCCAGCTGCGTCTGGACGAGGCTCAGGAGTGCGAGCAGCGCGCCCTCCGGCTGCAGCTGCAGCAGGAGCTGGAGCTGCTGGCCGCCTATCAGCGCAAGATCGAGTCTTTGGCCGTGCAGCAGCAGCAGCGGGAGGAGGCCCAGCTACAGGCTCAGAGCGCCACACGCAGACGCCTACTGGAGCAGAAGGTGGGGGGGGGTGAGGGGTGGGGGGGGGGGTGAGGGGGGGGGTGAGGGGGGAGGGGGTGGGGGGAGGGGGGGGGGTGGGGGGGAGGGAGGTGGTGGGGAGGGCGGAGGGGGGGGAGGGGGGGAGGAGGCCCAGCTACAGGCTCAGAGCGCCACACGCAGACGCCTACTGGAGCAGAAGGTGGGGGGTGAGGGGTGAGGGGTGGGGGGGGGGTGAGGGGTGGGGGGGGGTGAGAGGTGGGGGTGAGGGGAGGGGAGGAGGCTCAGCTACAGGCTCAGAGCGCCACACGCAGACGCCTACTGGAGCAGAAGGTGGGGGGGGGGTGGGGGGATGGGGGGGTGGGGGGGGGAGGGGGGGTGGGGGGGGGAGGGGGGGGGTGGTGGTGGAGTGGGGGGAGGGTGGGGGGTGGGGGAAGGGGGGGGAGGTGGGGGGGGGGGTGGTGGACGAGGTGGCGGGGGGGGGTGGGGGAGGATGGGGGGTGGAGGTGGGGGGGTGAGGGGGGGGGGAGGTGGGGGAGGGGGGGGGGGATGGGGGGAGGTGGTGGTGGGGACACTGGCGGTCACACAAAAGGGTCACGCTCACTGGGTGTGTGTGTGTCCTGCCCCCCCCACTTGACCCCTCCCCCCCCCCACGTGACCCCTCCCCCCCCCACTTGACCCCCTCCCCCCCCCCACGTGACCCCCACCCCCACGTGACCCCCCCCACCCCCCACGTGACCCCCCCCCCCCCCCCCCCCCCAGCTGGAGGAAGAGTCTCTGTCCCTCCAGGCTCAGCGCACGGAGACCATCCGCGGCCTCCTGGAGCGTCAGGCGCACGAGATGGAGGCCTTCGACTCGGAGAGCGTCCGCCTGGGGTTCAGCTCGCTCGCCACCCTCCACCACCACCAGCTCCACCAGCAGCTCCACCACCAGCCTCCACCACCACCTCCACCACCACCAGCTCCACCACCACCGGCTCCACCACCACCACCGGCTCCACCAACGCCGGCAGGAGCTACGGAGCCTCGTCGCAGATTTCTAACGGGTCGAGGTCGTGACCTTGCCGGACGCGGATTTCTAATTGAGCCTCCTCCATTCCTTCACCCCCCCCTCACCCCCCGCCCCCCCCCACCACCCCCCGACTGCCGCAGATTTCTAATTGAGCCCCCTCCATCCCCCCCCCCACCTGCCCATCCCCCACCTGCCCCCAGCCCCCGACTGCCGCGGATTTCTAGAGCCACGTTGGAAGTGTCGCGGATTTTCTTGAAATTCCACTCGGCGGCTGCCGCGGATTTCTAAAATTATCCGGAGTTGGAAGGCTGCCGCGGATTTCTGAACGAATTCACCCTCCCCCCCCCACACACTTAACACACTTAACACACTTGCACTTGCTGCTGCCGCGGATTTCTAATTAATCCACACCCATCTAAACACACCCGCGCTCGCGGCTGCCGCGGATTTCTAATTAATCCACCCCCCTCTGCACACACCTGCACTGGCGGCTGCCGCGGATTTCTAATTAATCCACCCCCCTCTGCACACACCCCTGCACTGGCGGCTGCCGCGGATTTCTAATTAATCCACCCCATCTTCACACACACCCGCGCTCGCGGCTGCCGCGGATTTCTAATTAATCCACCCCCCTCTGCACACACCTGCACTGGCGGCTGCCGCGGATTTCTAATTAATCCACCCCATCTTCACACACCCGCGCTCGCGGCTGCCGCGGATTTCTAATTAATCCACCCCCCTCTGCACACACCTGCACTGGCGGCTGCCGCGGATTTCTAATTAATCCCCTTTCTGTTCGCCCACCTGCACTCGCGGCTGCCGCGGATTTCTAATTAATTTACCCCCCCTCTTTATACGGCTGCCGCGGATTTCTAAGCGATCCGTCGTTGGAAGGCTGCCGCGGATTTCTAAATGAACTCCCCTCCATCATCTCGCCACACACCCGCGCTCGCTGCTGCCGCGGATTTCTGAAAAAAAAATGTTCATCCCCCGCGCCCCCCCCCCCCCTTCTGCCTGTGACTGCCGCGGATTTCTAATTCCAATTAAAAATAAAAATAAATTTGTCGCGGAATTGCGAACGAATTTGAAAAAATCTCGGATTTCCGCGGATTTCTGAATGATCGTTGTGTTGAGTGCCGCAGATTTCTAATCTCTCTCTCTCACCTACGAGCCCTCATAGACATACATAGAGACCCATAGACATACAGAGACTCAGATACACCCATATACATACACATAGACCCATATAGACTCATAGAGACCCATAGACATACAGAGACTCATAGAGACCCATAGACATACAGACTCAGAGAGACCCATAGACATACAGAGACTCAGAGACCCACAGATACTTATAGAGACACATAGACATACATAGACTGAGAGAGACCCATACAGACACCCACAGAGACCCATACTGACCCACAGAGACCCACACAGACACCCACAGAGACCCACAGACACCCACAGAGACCCACAGAGACCCACAGAGACACATACAGACCCCCACAGAGACCCACAGACACCCACAGAGACCCACAGAGACCCACACAGACCCCCACAGAGACCCACAGACACCCACACAGACACCCACAGAGACCCATACAGACCCACAGAGACCCACAGAGACCCATACAGACCCACAGAGACCCACAGAGACCCACAGAGACCCACAGAGACCCATACAGACACCCACAGAGACCCACAGAGACCCACAGAGACCCATACAGACACCCACAGAGACCCACACAGACACCCACAGAGACCCACAGACACCCACAGAGACCCACAGAGACCCATACAGACCCACAGAGACCCACAGAGACCCATACAGACACCCACAGAGACCCATACAGACCCACAGAGACCCACACAGACACCCACAGAGACCCACACAGACCCACAGACACCCACAGAGACCCATACAGACCCCACAGACACCCACAGAGACCCATACAGACACCCACAGAGACCCACAGAGAGACCCACAGAGACCCACAGAGACCCACAGAGACCCATACAGACCCACAGAGACCCACAGAGACCCATACAGACACCCACAGAGACTCATACAGACCCACAGAGACCCACAGAGACCCACACAGACACCCACAGAGACCCACACAGACCCACAGACACCCACAGAGACCCATACAGACCCACAGACACCCACAGAGACCCATACAGACACCCACAGAGACCCACAGAGAGACCCACAGAGACCCACAGAGACCCACAGAGACCCATACAGACCCACAGAGACCCACAGAGACCCATACAGACACCCACAGAGACTCATACAGACCCACAGAGACCCACAGAGACCCACACAGACACCCACAGAGACCCACACAGACCCACAGACACCCACAGAGACCCATACAGACCCACAGACACCCACAGAGACCCATACAGACACCCACAGAGACCCACAGAGACCCACAGAGAGACCCACAGAGACCCACAGACACCCACAGAGACCCACAGACACCCATACAGACAATGTGCATCCCAAGAGGAGTTTTGACAATGTGCACCCCAAGAGGATCATTATCAAGATGCACCCCAAGACACAAGGAGACAGTGTGGTGATGTTTTATTTAAATTGTATTTGCTTTGAATGGAACTCAACAATGGGAGAAGCAGCATCAGCAGCAGCAGCAGCATTAAGTAACATCGTTCAATGAACAACCAACAATCGATTAGGTTGCGATTGAAAGCTTTTCGTGACTGCATGGATTCATATCGTCGGATCTTTCGGTAAAGTAACGGAGAAGGGAAATAATTAAATAATAAAAATTCAACATAATAAAATATTAAAAATAAAACATAATAAAATAAATTAGTATGCTTTATTTTTAAGTAATAAAAATAAAACATAATTAAATATTAAAAATAAAACATAATAAAATAAATTAGTATGCTTTATTTTTAAGTAATAAAAATAAAACATAATTAAATATTAAAAATAAAACATAATAAAATAAATTAGTATGCTTTATTTTTAAGTAATAAAAATAAAACATAATAAAATATTAAAAATAAAACATTAAATAAATTATTACGTTTATTTTTAAATAATAAAAATAAAACATAATAAAATATTATAAATAAAACATAATAAAATAAAGTATGCTTTATTTTTAAATAATAAAAATAAAACATAATAAAATAATAAAAATAAAATAATAAAATAATACAAATATAACATTAAAATAACTTATTATGTTTTATTTTTAAATAAAAATATGTTTTATTTTTAAATAAAAATAAAATAATAAAAATATAACATAATAAAATAACTTATAATGTTTTATTTTTATCATTTTATTATTTCCCTTCTACGTGATGACTTTACCGAAAGATGCCGTTAATTTACGGATTGTTAACAATTTACACGATTAACACCGTCGTCAGCGTGCAACGCGCCTCCTAAAAAAGGGGGAAAACTTTTT
>NW_027620965.1:0-20000 GCF_964198595.1 Lampetra fluviatilis
AGAGAGGGGGAGGAGAGGGAGGGGGAGGGAGAGGGAGGGGGAGGGAGGGAGAGGGAGGGAAGGAAGGGGAGGGGAGAGAGGGGGGAGGAGAGGAGGGGGGGGAGGAGAGGAGGGGAGGGAGGGGAGTGGGGGAGGAGAGAAAGGGAGGGAGGGAGAGGGAGGGAGGGAGAGGGAGGGGGAGGGAGGGAAGGGGAGGGGAGAGAGGGGGAGGGGGGAGGAGAGGAGGGGAGGGAGGGGAGTGGGGAGGAGAGAAAGGGAGGGAGGGAGGGAGAGAAAGGGAGGGAGGAGAGGGGGAGGGGGAGGGAGGGAAGACACCACATGCTCACACAACAAAGACAAAGATCCCCCGTGTAGTCTTCACAGAATGTTGGGGCAAGTGTTGTTAGCGAGCACCTATGAAGACCGGCAACGTGACACACGTACAACAACAACCGCCATTCGCCACTAAGTGGCAGTGACGTCACAACGACGTCTGTGCCAGACTAGGTGCAGGTTGAGGCCACGTGAAGTGTCCTACGCCTGCCGACAGGAGGTCACGGGGCAGACCCTGCAGGTGCCATGGGTTCTACTGCTGTGCCAGGCTAGGTGCACGAGGTCACGGGACAGACCCAGAAGGTGCCAGGGGTTGTACTGCTGTGCCAGGCTAGGTGCATGAGGAGGTGGTCACGGGGCAGACCCAGCAGGTGCCATGGGTCGACCGACTGAGATGAGTGGCCGATGCACCACCTGTGCCCCCTACTGTGCTTTAGCCACCCGGCGCTCCGCTCGTTGTTGTGAGCGTCGCTCCTCCGCCCTCCGTTGTTGTTGGAGGGCGACTGCCTCCAACTGCCCAGTAGCGTCCTTCACGAGCCTCCTCCACTGAGGCCGATCTTGACACCGCTGGTACCAGTCATCGGCAAGTCCACTCAGCTCCACGTCCTCCTGTACCACGTCACTCCATCTCTTCTCTAGCCCGTGCCGCGCCCGTTTAGCCCCCTCGATCCGGCCGAACAAAAGCTGTTTAGGCATGCGGTGGCTGGGCATGCGGGCTACATGACCCAGCCAACGCAGCCTTGCCTGCCGGAGGAGCTCACCGATGGGACTTTGCCCAGATCTTTCAAGGATTTGTGAGCTCCTCACACAATCCAGCCTGCAGGTTAAACCCAGGATGGATCGTAGGCAGGCCAGCCTCAATGATAACGAACCGCGATGGGGGGGGAGGGGTCCACGTTTCAGCAAGCGCAGAGAAGGGACGGCACGCACGACCGTGGCCGAGAGGACCCGAGGCTGTAACCCACCGCCACTGCCATCGCAACCACCACAACCACCACAACCACCACCACCGCAACCACCACCACCTCCACCGCAACCACCACCACCTCCACCGCAACCACCACCACCTCCACCGCAACCACCACCACCTCCACCGCAACCACCACCACCGCAACCACCACCATCTCCACCCCCACCATCACCCCCACCACCACCCCCACCACCACCTCCACCACAGCCACCGCCACAACTCACCACACTGCCGCCCCCCGACCGCGCCACCTTCCCTCCCCCGTCCGGCCCCTCGTCCCCCCCGTCGATCCGCAGGGCGATGTTCTGCTCCACGACCCACTCGCTCCCACCGGTCGACTCGCACTCAAACAGCGTCACGCTCACCACCCCCTCCACCTCCTCCCCATCCCCCTCCTCCACCTCCTCCCCCGCCGTGGCGACGCCCGGAGTGACGGCCGTGTAGGCCAGTGCCAGTCGCCCCGTGTACGAGCAGCCCAGAGCCTGCGGTAGGCCCGGGACGTGGACGCGGCTGCTCAGCGGTCCGGCCGGTTCATCGTCACCGCCGCAGCTGATGAGGGGCCACTCCTCCCAGACGTAGCGGTGGCAACCGTGGATATCCTCCGACTCCTCCTCTTCGTCGTCGTCGCGGCGACCGCCGCCGTCGTCGTCGTAGCCGTAGTCGTGGCGACCGTCGCCGTACGACGAGGATGATGAGGTGGAGGAGGTGGGAGAGGGGGCGGCTCCGCTGGGCGACCGCGGGGCGAGCGGAGATGTTCGGCAACGCCAGAAGATTGCGGAGCCATCGGAGCAGGCGGTGAGCAGCAGGTAGGGGGCCAGGCACACCGGGTAGATGGAGGAGGAGCTCAGGTGGCCTGGCAGGGCACGGGGGGGGGGGGGACGGAGCTCACCACCAACATCACCAACCTCAACGCAAACGTCACCATCAACACTACCGTCACCGCCACCACCAACGTCACCACCAACGTCACCACCAACGTCACCACCGCCACCCCCATCACCACCAACATCACCAACGTCACCACCATCACCGTCACCGCCACCGTCACCACCACCGCCAACATCCCCACCACCGTCATCAACACCACCGTCACCACAACCACCGTCATCGCCGTCACCACCACCGCCATCACCACCCCCCCCCCCCCCCCCCGTGTCTCCCCCCCCGTGTCTCCCCCGTGTCTCCCCCCGTGTCTCCCCCCGTGTCTCCCCCCGTGTCTCCCCCCGTGTCTCCCCCCGTGTCTCCCCCCCGTGTCTCCCCCGTGTCTCCCCCCGTGTCTCCCCCCCCGTGTCTCCCCCCGTGTCTCCCCCCGTGTCTCCTCCCCCGTGTCTCCCCCCGTGTCTCCCCCCGTGTCTCCCCCCCGTGTCTCCCCGCGTGTCTCCCCCCCCGTGTCTCCCCCCCGTGTCTCCCCCGTGTCTCCCCCCGTGTCTCCCCCCGTGTCTCCCCTCCTGTCTCCCCCCGTGTCTCCCCCCGTGTCTCACCGGCAGCGGGGGCCGCACACGTGATCTCTACGCCGGGCGGAAGAGGCAGCTCCTCTCTGAAGACGCAGCGAGATGAGACACGGAGACACGGGGACGAGCCTGAGACACGGGGAGACACGGAGACACGGAGACACACGGAGAGACACGGACAGACACGGAGACACGGGGACGAGCCTGAGACACGGGGAGACACGGAGACACGGAGACACACGGAGAGACACGGACAGACACGGAGACACGGGGACGAGCCTGAGACACGGGGAGACACGGAGACACGGAGACACACGGAGAGACACGGACAGACACGGAGACACGGGGACGAGCCTGAGACACGGGGAGACACGGGGAGACACGGAGAGACACGGAGACACACGGAGAGACACGGACAGACACGGACAGACACGGAGACACACGGGGAGAGACACGGAGAGAGACACACGGAGACACATGGAGAGACATGGAGACACGGAGACACGGGGACGAGCCTGAGACACGGAGAGACAAGGAGAGACACGGAGACACACGGAGACACACACGGAGAGACACGGAGACACGGAGAGACACGGAGACACACACGGAGACACATGGAGACACACACGGAGAGACACGGAGACACATGGAGACACATGGAGACACACACGGAGACACACACGGAGACACACACGGAGACACACACGGAGAGACACACGGAGAGACACACGGAGACACACACGGAGAGACACACGGAGAGACACACGGAGACACACGGAGAGACACATGGGGAGACACGGAGACACACACGGAGACACACACAGAGACACACACGGAGACACACACGGAGACACACACGGAGACACACACGGAGACACACGGAGACACACACAGAGACACACACAGAGACACACACGGAGACACACACACGCTGGGTGGATTCTGAGGGTGACGTGGTGTCTGGTACTGCTGGGTGGACTCTGAGGGTGACTGGTGTCTGGTACTGCTGGGTGGACTCTGAGGGTGATTGGTGTCTGGTACTGCTGGGTGGACTCTGAGGGTGACTGGTGTCTGGTACTGCTGGGTGGACTCTGAGGGTGACTGGTGTCTGGTACTGCTGGGTGGACTCTGAGGGTGACTGGTGTCTGGTACTGCTGGGTGGACACTGAGGGTGACGTGGTGTACTGCTGGGTGGACTCTGATGGTGACTGGTGTCTGGTACCGCTGGGTGGACACTGAGGGTGACGTGGTGTACTGCTGGGTGGACTCTGAGGGTGACTGGTGTCTGGTACTGCTGGGTGGACTCTGAGGGTGACTGGTGTCTGGTACTGCTGGGTGGACTCTGAGGGTGACTGGTGTCTGGTACTGCTGGGTGGACTCTGAGGGTGACTGGTGTACGGTACCGCTGGGTGGACACTGAGGGTGACTGGTGTACTGCTGGGTGGACTCTGAGGGTGACGTGGTGTACTACTGGGTGGACTCTGAGGGTGACGTGGTGTACTGCTGGGTGGACTCTGAGGGTGACGTGGTGTACTGCTGGGTGGACTCTGAGGGTGACGTGGTGTACTGCTGGGTGGACTCTGAGGGTGACTGGTGTCTGGTACTGCTGGGTGGACTCTGAGGGTGACTGGTGTCTGGTACCGCTGGGTGGACTCTGAGGGTGACGTGGTGTACTGCTGGGTGGACACTGAGGGTGACTGGTGTCTGGTACCGCTGGGTGGACTCTGAGGGTGACTGGTGTACTGCTGGGTGGACTCTGAGGGTGACTGGTGTACTGCTGGGTGGACTCTGAGGGTGACTGGTGTACTGCTGGGTGGACTCTGAGGGTGACTGGTGTCTGGTACTGCTGGGTGGACACTGAGGGTGACTGGTGTCTGGTACCGCTGGGTGGACTCTGAGGGTGACGTGGTGTACGGTACCGCTAGGTGGACTCTGAGGGTGACGTGGTGTACTGCTGGGTGGACTCTGAGGGTGACTGGTGACTGGTACCGCTGGGTTGCTTCGGTGAGCGCAGAGCGACGCTCCACATGCCGAGGGTGGTGCCGAGGCCTTTGGCCTCCTTCTCCAGCAGCACCAGGAAGAAGCGCTCCCCGTATCTCCCTCCTGCTCCACCCGCTGTTCCACCTACAAAGATAAAGGTAAAGGTCGCCCCAGGTAGGCTCTAGCGGTCTGCAGGGGCAAGTGCTGTCACGTTTGCAAGGGGGCGGCGTTGGCCTGAACGGGGCCCGTCTCTCTCGCCGGCAGCACCAGGGAGAAGCTGCTCCCTGTATCTCCCTCCTCATCCTCCTGCTGTTGGTGTTCCACCTACAAAGATAAAGGTAAAGGTCGCCCCAGGTAGGCTCTAGCGGTCTGCAGGGGCAAGTGCTGTCACGTTTGCAAGGGGGCGGCGTTGGCCTGAACGAGGCCCGTCTCTCTCGCCGGCAGCACCAGGGAGAAGCCGCTCCCTGTATCTCCCTCCTCATCCTCCTGCTGTTGGTGTTCCACCTACAAAGATAAAGGTAAAGGTCGCCCCAGGTAGGCTCTAGCGGTCTGCAGGGGCAAGTGCTGTCACGTTTGCAAGGGGGCGGCGTTGGCCTGAACGAGGCCCGTCTCTCTCGCCGGCAGCACCAGGGAGAAGCCGCTCCCTGTATCTCCCTCCTCATCCTCCTGCTGTTGGTGTTCCACCTACAAAGATAAAGGTTGCCCCAGGTAGGCTCTAGCGGTCTGCAGGGGCAAGTGCTGTCACGTTTGCAAGGGGGCGGCGTTGGCCTGAACGAGGCCCGTCTCTCTCGCCGGCAGCACCAGGGAGAAGCCGCTCCCTGTATCTCCCTCCTCATCCTCCTGCTGTTGGTGTTCCACCTACAAAGATAAAGGTCGCCCCAGGTAGGCTCTAGCGGTGTGCAGGGGCAAGTGCTGTCACGTGCGCACAGAGCGAAGGCCCGGATAACCACGTGGTCGTCGTGGCCGGGAGACGTCAAAGTCGCCCGTCAACGCGTGGAGAGGTTTGAAATCTCGATTTGAAGCTTCTTTCGTGACTGCAGGGATTCATCTTGTTGGTTCTTTCGGTAAAGTCGTCACGTAGAAGGGAAGTAATAAAATAATAAAAATAAAACATAATAAAATAATAAAAATAAAACATAAAAGAATAAAAATAAAACATAATAATAAAAATAAAACATAACAAAATAATTCTCACGACGTTTCAGCCACAACGCAAGCAGCCGTCCTCAGGTGAAGACGGCTGCTTGCGTTGTGGCCGAAACGTCGTGAGAATTATTTTATTACGTTTTATTATTTTATTACTTCCCTTCTACATGGTGACTTTACCGAAAGAACCAAGAAGAGGTTTTAAATCGATGGTGGAGCGGGGGTTTACCCCAACGCTAGCTCCGATAAACACGTGGTCTTCGTGGCCAGGAGACGTCAAAGTCGCCTGTCGCCACGGCTGTGTGTTTGTGTTGGCGTGGGGAGGTTTTAAATCGATGGTGGAGGGGGGTTTACCCCAACGCTAGCTCCGATAAACACGTGGTCTTCGTGGCCAGGAGACGTCAAAGTCGCCTGTCGCCACGGCTGTGTGTTTGTGTTCGCGTGGGGAGGTTTTAAATCGATGGTGGAGCGGGGGTTTACCCCAACGCTAGCTCCGATAAACACGTGGTCTTCGTGGCCAGGAGACGTCAAAGTCGCCTGTCAACACGGCTGGGTGATTGTGTTCGCGTGGGGAGGTTTTAAATCGACGGTGGAGCGGGGGTTTACCCCAACGCTAGCTCCGATAAACACGTGGTCTTCGTGGCCAGGAGACGTCAAAGTCGCCTGTCGCCACGGCTGGGTGATTGTGTTCGCGTGGGGAGGTTTTAAATCGATGGTGGAGCGGGGGTTTACCCCAACGCTAGCTCCAATAAACACGTGGTCTTCGTGGCCAGGAGACGTCAAAGTCGCCTGTCAACACGGCTGGGTGTTTGTGTTGGCGTGGGGAGGTTTTAAATCGACGGTGGAGCGGGGGTTTACCCCAACGCTAGCTCCGATAAACACGTGGTCTTCGTGGCCAGGAGACGTCAAAGTCGCCTGTCAACACGGCTGGGTGTTTGTGTTCGTGTGGGGAGGTTTTAAATCGATGGTGGAGCGGGGGTTTACCCCAATGCTAGCTCCGATAAACACGTGGTCTTCGTGGCCAGGAGACGTCAAAGTCGCCTGTCGCCACGGCTGGGTGATTGTGTTCGCGTGGGGAGGTTTTAAATCGATGGTGGAGCGGGGGTTTACCCCAACGCTAGCTCCGATAAACACGTGGTCTTTCTAGCCAGGAGACATCAAGGTCGCCTGTCAACACGGCTGGGTGATTGTGTTCGCGTGGGGAGGTTTTAAATCGACGGTGGAGGGGGGTTTACCCCAACGCTAGCTCCGATAAACACGTGGTCTTCGTGGCCAGGAGACGTCAAAGTCGCCTGTCGCCACGGCTGGGTGATTGTGTTCGCGTGGGGAGGTTTTAAATCGACGGTGGAGCGGGGGTTTACCCCAACGCTAGCTCCAATAAACACGTGGTCTTCGTGGCCAGGAGACGTCAAGGTCGCCTGTCAACACGGCTGGGTGTTTGTGTTGGCGTGGGGAGGTTTTAAATCGACGGTGGAGCGGGGGTTTACCCCAACGCTAGCTCCGATAAACACGTGGTCTTCGTGGCCAGGAGACGTCAAGGTCGCCTGTCAACACGGCTGTGTGATTGTGTTCGTGTGGGGAGGTTTTAAATCGACGGTGGAGCGGGGGTTTACCCCAACGCTAGCTCCAATAAACACGTGGTCTTCGTGGCCAGGAGACGTCAAAGTCGCCTGTCAACACGGCTGGGTGATTGTGTTCGCGTGGGGAGGTTTTAAATCGATGGTGGAGCGGGGGTTTACCCCAACGCTAGCTCCAATAAACACGTGGTCTTCGTGGCCAGGAGACGTCAAAGTCGCCTGTCAACACGGCTGTGTGTTTGTGTTGGCGTGGGGAGGTTTTAAATCGACGGTGGAGCGGGGGTTTACCCCAACGCTAGCTCCGATAAACACGTGGTCTTCGTGGCCGGGAGAGGTCAAAGTCGCCTGTCAACACGGCTGTGTGTTTGTGTTGGCGTGGGGAGGTTTACCGCGGTAAATTACATCGAAGGTGGAGGTGGGAGGGGGTTTTTTCGGAGCCGCAAACGCCGCCGTGGTGTTTTACGACCGGCGCTAAGGGTGCGTGTCCCTGGGCGGGTTCGTGGGATGATGGCTCTCACCACAGCGTGACCGTCACCAGCATCACCAGCACCATCGCCACAACCCATCACTACCATCATCATCATCACCACCACCACCACCACCATCATCACCACGCCCATCACGAACATCACCATCAGCACCACCATCACTACCAGCCCCAACATCCCCATCACTACCCCCATCAACCATCATCATCATCACCACCATCATCACCACCATCATCACCAGCATCACCACCACCACCACCAACATCCCCATCACCACCAGATCAATCACCACCATTGCCACCAGTGCCAACACGGCCATCACTACCCCCATTACTAACCTCATCATCGCCATCATCATCACCATCATCATCACCATCATCACCATCATCACCACCATCACCACCACCACCACGCCCATCACTACCCCCATTACTACCCCCATCACGACCATCAGTACCACCATCACAACCAGCCCCATTACCACCAGCCCCAACATCCCCATCACCACCCCCATCAACCATCATCATCACCATCATCACCACCACCATCACCACCACCACCACCCCTATCACGACCACCATCACCACCACCCCCATCACCACCACCATCATCATCATCACCACCACCACCATCACCGTGTGAGGTGGAGAGTTCGTGGTGTCGATGGCCCAGGATGAAGTCCTCCTGGAAGACGTGCATCAGCTGCACCTCGGAGACACGCTGCGACACAGAGACACGGGGAGACACAGAGAGACACAGAGACACAGAGACACAGGGAGACACGGTGTGACACAGAGACACAGAGACACGCTGAGACACGCTGCGACACAGAGACACGGGGAGACACAGAGAGACACAGAGACACAGAGACACAGGGAGACACGGTGTGACACAGAGACACAGAGACACGCTGAGACACGCTGCGACACAGAGACACGGGGAGACACAGAGAGACACAGAGACACAGGGAGACACGGTGTGACACAGAGACACAGAGACACGCTGAGACACGCTGCGACACAGAGACACGGGGAGACACAGAGAGACACAGAGACATGGGGAGACACGGTGTGACACAGAGACACAGAGACACAAAGACACGCTGAGACACAGAGACACGGGGAGACATGGTGTGACACAAAGACACGGGGAGACACGCTGCGACACAGAGACACGGGGAGACACGCTGCGACACAGAGACACAGGGAGACACGCTGAGACACGGGGAGACACGCTGCGACACAGAGACACGGGGAGACACGCTGAGACACGCTGCGACACAGAGACACGGGGAGACACAGAGACACAGAGACACGGGGAGACACGCTGCGACACAGAGACACGGGGAGACACAGAGAGACACAGAGACACAGAGACACGGGGAGACACGGTGTGACACAGAGACACGGGGAGACACGCTGCGACATAGAGACACAGAGACACAGAGACACAGGGAGGCACGCTGAGACACAGAGACACAGAGACACGGGGAGACACGGTGTGACACAGAGACACGGGGAGACACGCTGAGACACGCTGCGACACAGAGACACGGGGAGACACAGAGAGACACAGAGACGCAGAGACACGGGGAGACACGGTGTGACACAGAGACACGGGGAGACACAGAGAGACACAGAGACACAGGGAGACACGGTGTGACACAGAGACACAGAGACACGGGGAGACACGGTGTGACACAGGGACACGGGGAGACACAGAGAGACACAGAGACGCAGAGACACGGGGAGACACGGTGTGACACAGAGACACGGGGAGACACAGAGACACAGAGACACGGTGTGACCGAGACACGGGGAGACACGCTGAGACACAGAAACACGGGGAGACACAGAGACACAGAGACACGGGGAGACATGCTGAGACACAGAGACACGGGGAGACACAGAGAGACACAGAGACGCAGAGACACGGGGAGACACGGTGTGACACAGAGACACGGGGAGACACAGAGAGACACAGAGACACAGGGAGACACGGTGTGACACAGAGACACAGAGACACGGGGAGACACGGTGTGACACAGGGACACGGGGAGACACAGAGAGACACAGAGACACAGAGACACAGGGAGACACGGTGTGACACAGAGACACAGAGACACGGGGAGACACGCTGAGACACGCTGCGACACAGAGACACGGGGAGACACAGAGAGACACAGAGACACAGAGACACAGGGAGACACGGTGTGACACAGAGACACAGAGACACGCTGAGACACGCTGAGACACGCTGCGACACAGAGACACGGGGAGACACAGAGAGACACAGAGACACAGAGACACAGGGAGACACGGTGTGACACAGAGACACAGAGACACGCTGAGACACGCTGCGACACAGAGACACGGGGAGACACAGAGAGACACAGAGACACAGGGAGACACGGTGTGACACAGAGACACAGAGACACGCTGAGACACGCTGCGACACAGAGACACGGGGAGACACAGAGAGACACAGAGACATGGGGAGACACGGTGTGACACAGAGACACAGAGACACAAAGACACGCTGAGACACAGAGACACGGGGAGACATGGTGTGACACAAAGACACGGGGAGACACGCTGCGACACAGAGACACGGGGAGACACGCTGCGACACAGAGACACAGGGAGACACGCTGAGACACGGGGAGACACGCTGCGACACAGAGACACGGGGAGACACAGAGAGACACAGAGACACAGAGACACGGGGAGACACGGTGTGACACAGAGACACGGGGAGACACGCTGCGACACAGAGACACAGAGACACAGAGACACAGGGAGGCACGCTGAGACACAGAGACACAGAGACACGGAGAGACACGGTGTGACACAGAGACACGGGGAGACACGCTGAGACACGCTGCGACACAGATACACGGGGAGACACAGAGAGACACAGAGACGCAGAGACACAGGGAGACACGCTGAGACACGCTGAGACACGCTGAGACACAGAGACACGGGGAGACACGGTGTGACACAGAGACACAGAGACACAGAGACACGCTGAGACACAGAGACACAGGGAGACACGCTGAGACACGCTGCGACACAGAGACACGGGGAGACACGGTGTGACACAGAGACACAGAGACACAGAGACACGCTGAGACACAGAGACATGGGGAGACACAGAGAGACACAGAGACACAGGGAGACACGCTGAGACACGCTGAGACACAGAGACATGGGGAGACACGGTGTGACACAGAGACACAGAGACACAGAGACACGCTGAGACACAGAGACATGGGGAGACACAGAGAGACACAGAGACACAGGGAGACACGCTGAGACACGCTGAGACACAGAGACATGGGGAGACACGGTGTGACACAGAGACACAGAGACACAGAGACACGCTGAGACACAGAGACACGGGGAGACACGGTGTGACACAGAGACACGGGGAGACACGCTGCAACACAGAGATACGGGGAGACACGCTGCGACACAGAGACACGGGGAGACACAGAGACACAGAGACACAGAGACACGGAGACACAGAGACACGGGGAGACACAGAGACACGGGGAGACACGGTGTGACACAGAGACACGGGGAGACACAGAGACACAGAGACACGGTGTGACCGAGACACGGGGAGACACGCTGAGACACAGAAACACGGGGAGACACAGAGACACAGAGACACGGGGAGACATGCTGAGACACAGAGACACGGGGAGACACAGAGAGACACAGAGACGCAGAGACACGGGGAGACACGGTGTGACACAGAGACACGGGGAGACACAGAGAGACACAGAGACACAGGGAGACACGGTGTGACACAGAGACACAGAGACACGGGGAGACACGGTGTGACACAGGGACACGGGGAGACACAGAGAGACACAGAGACACAGAGACACAGGGAGACACGGTGTGACACAGAGACACAGAGACACGGGGAGACACGCTGAGACACGCTGCGACACAGAGACACGGGGAGACACAGAGAGACACAGAGACACAGAGACACAGGGAGACACGGTGTGACACAGAGACACTGAGACACGCTGAGACACGCTGAGACACGCTGCGACACAGAGACACGGGGAGACACAGAGAGACACAGAGACACAGAGACACAGGGAGACACGGTGTGACACAGAGACACAGAGACACGCTGAGACACGCTGCGACACAGAGACACGGGGAGACACAGAGAGACACAGAGACATGGGGAGACACGGTGTGACACAGAGACACAGAGACACAAAGACACGCTGAGACACAGAGACACGGGGAGACATGGTGTGACACAAAGACACGGGGAGACACGCTGCGACACAGAGACACGGGGAGACACGCTGCGACACAGAGACACAGGGAGACACGCTGAGACACGGGGAGACACGCTGCGACACAGAGACACGGGGAGACACAGAGAGACACAGAGACACAGAGACACGGGGAGACACGGTGTGACACAGAGACACGGGGAGACACGCTGCGACACAGAGACACAGAGACACAGAGACACAGGGAGGCACGCTGAGACACAGAGACACAGAGACACGGAGAGACACGGTGTGACACAGAGACACGGGGAGACACGCTGAGACACGCTGCGACACAGAGACACGGGGAGACACAGAGAGACACAGAGACGCAGAGACACAGGGAGACACGCTGAGACACGCTGAGACACGCTGAGACACAGAGACACGGGGAGACACGGTGTGACACAGAGACACAGAGACACAGAGACACGCTGAGACACAGAGACACAGGGAGACACGCTGAGACACGCTGCGACACAGAGACACGGGGAGACACGGTGTGACACAGAGACACAGAGACACAGAGACACGCTGAGACACAGAGACATGGGGAGACACAGAGAGACACAGAGACACAGGGAGACACGCTGAGACACGCTGAGACACAGAGACATGGGGAGACACGGTGTGACACAGAGACACAGAGACACAGAGACACGCTGAGACACAGAGACATGGGGAGACACAGAGAGACACAGAGACACAGGGAGACACGCTGAGACACGCTGAGACACAGAGACATGGGGAGACACGGTGTGACACAGAGACACAGAGACACAGAGACACGCTGAGACACAGAGACACGGGGAGACACGGTGTGACACAGAGACACGGGGAGACACGCTGCAACACAGAGATACGGGGAGACACGCTGCGACACAGAGACACGGGGAGACACAGAGACACAGAGACACAGAGACACGGAGACACAGAGACACGGGGAGACACAGAGACACGGGGAGACACAGAGACACGGGGAGACACGGTGTGACACAGAGACACGGGGAGACACAGAGACACAGAGACACGGTGTGACCGAGACACGGGGAGACACGCTGAGACACAGAAACACGGGGAGACACAGAGACACAGAGACACGGGGAGACACGGTGTGACACAGAGACACGGGGAGACACAGAGAGACACAGAGACACAGGGAGACACGGTGTGACACAGAGACACAGAGACACGGGGAGACACGGTGTGACACAGGGACACGGGGAGACACAGAGAGACACAGAGACACAGAGACACAGGGAGACACGGTGTGACACAGAGACACAGAGACACGGGGAGACACAGAGACACAGAGACACAGAGACACGGAGACACAGAGACACGGGGAGACACAGAGACACGGGGAGACACGGTGTGACACAGAGACACGGGGAGACACAGAGACACAGAGACACGGTGTGACCGAGACACGGGGAGACACGCTGAGACACAGAAACACGGGGAGACACAGAGACACAGAGACACGGGGAGACACGGTGTGACACAGAGACACGGGGAGACACAGAGAGACACAGAGACACAGGGAGACACGGTGTGACACAGAGACACAGAGACACGGGGAGACACGGTGTGACACAGGGACACGGGGAGACACAGAGAGACACAGAGACACAGAGACACAGGGAGACACGGTGTGACACAGAGACACAGAGACACGGGGAGACACGCTGAGACACGCTGCGACACAGAGACACGGGGAGACACAGAGAGACACAGAGACACAGAGACACAGGGAGACACGGTGTGACACAGAGACACTGAGACACGCTGAGACACGCTGAGACACGCTGCGACACAGAGACACGGGGAGACACAGAGAGACACAGAGACACAGAGACACAGGGAGACACGGTGTGACACAGAGACACAGAGACACGCTGAGACACGCTGCGACACAGAGACACGGGGAGACACAGAGAGACACAGAGACATGGGGAGACACGGTGTGACACAGAGACACAGAGACACAAAGACACGCTGAGACACAGAGACACGGGGAGACATGGTGTGACACAAAGACACGGGGAGACACGCTGCGACACAGAGACACGGGGAGACACGCTGCGACACAGAGACACAGGGAGACACGCTGAGACACGGGGAGACACGCTGCGACACAGAGACACGGGGAGACACAGAGAGACACAGAGACACAGAGACACGGGGAGACACGGTGTGACACAGAGACACGGGGAGACACGCTGCGACACAGAGACACAGAGACACAGAGACACAGGGAGGCACGCTGAGACACAGAGACACAGAGACACGGAGAGACACGGTGTGACACAGAGACACGGGGAGACACGCTGAGACACGCTGCGACACAGAGACACGGGGAGACACAGAGAGACACAGAGACGCAGAGACACAGGGAGACACGCTGAGACACGCTGAGACACGCTGAGACACAGAGACACGGGGAGACACGGTGTGACACAGAGACACAGAGACACAGAGACACGCTGAGACACAGAGACACAGGGAGACACGCTGAGACACGCTGCGACACAGAGACACGGGGAGACACGGTGTGACACAGAGACACAGAGACACAGAGACACGCTGAGACACAGAGACATGGGGAGACACAGAGAGACACAGAGACACAGGGAGACACGCTGAGACACGCTGAGACACAGAGACATGGGGAGACACGGTGTGACACAGAGACACAGAGACACAGAGACACGCTGAGACACAGAGACATGGGGAGACACAGAGAGACACAGAGACACAGGGAGACACGCTGAGACACGCTGAGACACAGAGACATGGGGAGACACGGTGTGACACAGAGACACAGAGACACAGAGACACGCTGAGACACAGAGACACGGGGAGACACGGTGTGACACAGAGACACGGGGAGACACGCTGCAACACAGAGATACGGGGAGACACGCTGCGACACAGAGACACGGGGAGACACAGAGACACAGAGACACAGAGACACGGAGACACAGAGACACGGGGAGACACAGAGACACGGGGAGACACGGTGTGACACAGAGACACGGGGAGACACAGAGACACAGAGACACGGTGTGACCGAGACACGGGGAGACACGCTGAGACACAGAAACACGGGGAGACACAGAGACACAGAGACACGGGGAGACATGCTGAGACACAGAGACACGGGGAGACACGCTGAGACACAGAGACACGGGAAAACACGCTGAGACACAGAGACACGGGGAGACACGGTGTGACACAGAGACACAGAGACACGGGGAGACACAGAGACACGGGGAGACACGCTGCGACACAGAGACAAGGGGAGACACGCTGAGACACAGAGACACGGGGAGACACGCTGCGACACAGAGACACAGAGACACGGTGATGATGGTGGTGATGGTGATGATGGTGATGATAGTGATGATGGTGACGATGACAGTGATGATAGTGATGATGGTGACGATGGTGACGATGGTGATGATGGTGATGATAGTGATGATGGTGACGATGATAGTGATGATGGTGACGATGATAGTGATGATGGTGATGATGGTGATGATAGTGATGATGGTGATGATGGTGATGATGGTGATGATAGTGATGATGGTGATGATGGTGGTGATGGTGATTGTACCCTGGTGGCGATGGTGATGATGGTGATGATGATGGTGTTGATGATGGTGATGATGGTGACGATGGTGACGATGGTGACGATGGTGACGATGATGGTGGTGATGGTGGTGATGGTGATGATGGTGATGCTACCCTGGTGGCGATGGTGACGATGGTGATGATGGTGATGATGATGGAGATGATGGTGATGATGGTGATGATGGTGATGTTACCCTGGTGGCGATGGTGACGATGGTGATGATGGTGATGATGGTGACGATGGTGACGATGGTGATGATGGTGGTGATGATGATGACGATGGTGACGATGGCGATGATGGTGACGATGGTGACGATGGTGATGATGGTGATGATGGTGGTGGTGATGATGACGATGGTGATGATGGTGATGATGGTGATGATGGTGACGATGGTGACGATGATGGTGACGATGATGACGATGGTGATGATGGTGATGATGGTGGCGATGGTGACGATGGTGACGATGGTGATGATGGTGATGATGGTGGTGATGATGATGACGATGGTGATGATGGTGATGATGGTGACGATGGTGACGATGGTGGCGATGGTGACGATGGTGATGATGGTGATGATGGTGACGATGGTGACGATGGTGACGATGGTGATGATGGTGGCGATGGTGATGATGGTGATGATGGTGGCGATGGTGATGATGGTGATGATGGTGATGATGGTGGCGATGGTGACGATGGTGACGATGGTGATGATGGTGATGATGGTGATGATGGTGGCGATGGTGACGATGGTGATGATGGTGATGATGGTGATGATGGTGATGATAGTGACAATGGTGACGATGGTGACGATGATGGTGACGATGATGGTGACGATGGTGACGATGACGATGATAGTGATGATGGTGATGTTACCCTGGTGGCGATGATGGTGACGATGGTGACGATGACGATGATAGTGATGATGGTGATGTTACCCTGGTGGCGATGGTGGTGATGATGATGGTGACGATGACGATGATAGTGATGATGGTGACGATGGTGATGATGGTGATGATGATGATGACGATGATGGTGACGATGGTGATGACGATGGTGACGATGATGATGATAGTGATGATGGTGATGTTACCCTGGTGGCGATGGTGGTGACGATGGCGATGATGGTGACGATGGTGATGATGACGATGATAGTGATGATGGTGATGTTACCCTGGTGGCGATGATGGTGGTGATGGTGACGATGACGATGATGGTGATGATGGTGATGTTACCCTGGTGGCGATGGTGGTGATGACGATGGTGACGATGACGATGATAGTGATGATGGTGATGTTACCCTGGTGGCGATGGTGGTGATGGTGATGGTGACGATGATAGTGATGATGGTGATGTTACCCTGGTGGCGATGATGGTGGTGATGGTGACGATGACGATGATGGTGATGATGGTGATGTTACCCTGGTGGCGATGATGGTGACGATGATGGTGATGATGGTGATGTTACCCTGGTGGCGATGATGGTGGTGATGGTGACGATGACGATGATGGTGATGATGGTGATGTTACCCTGGTGGCGATGATGGTGACGATGATGGTGATGATGGTGATGTTACCCTGGTGGCGATGATGGTGGTGATGGTGACGATGACGATGATGGTGATGATGGTGATGTTACCCTGGTGGCGATGATGGTGACGATGATGGTGATGATGGTGATGTTACCCTGGTGGCGATGGTGGTGATGGTGATGGTGACGATGATGATGGTGATGTTACCCTGGTGGCGATGGTGTGGAGCTCTCCGATGCAACTTGCCCGCTTGGCAGACAAGTCGCTGATGATGTCGATGCCCAAAGATCCCTGCACGGATAAAGACAGAGACTAAGGTCCCCCGCGTAGACTCAGCACCCACACGGCCACCCACCCACACGACCGTCGTGAACCCCACCCACCCACACGGTCATCGTGAACCCCACCCACCCACACGGCCATCGTGAACCCCACCCACCCACACGGCCACCCACCCACACGGTCATCGTGAACCCCACCCCACCCACACGGCCGTCGTGAACCCCACCCACCCACACGGCCACCCACCCACACGGCCGTCGTGAACCCCACCCACCCACACGGCCGTCGTGAACCCCACCCACCCACACGGTCAACGTGGACCCCACCCACCCACACGGCCACCCACCCACACGACCGTCGTGAACCCCACCCACCCACCCACACGGCCACCGTGAACCCCACCCACCCACACGGCCACCCACCCACACGACCGTCGTGAACCCCACCCACCCACACGGTCACCGTGAACCCCACCCACCCACCCACACGGCCACCCACCCACACG
Source organism: Lampetra fluviatilis (assembly GCF_964198595.1). Taxonomy (NCBI): domain Eukaryota; kingdom Metazoa; phylum Chordata; class Hyperoartia; order Petromyzontiformes; family Petromyzontidae; genus Lampetra; species Lampetra fluviatilis. The sequence continues at coordinate 18,184 of NW_027620965.1, forward strand.
ACCGTCGTGAACCCCACCCACCCACACGGTCACCGTGAACCCCACCCACCCACACGGCCATCGTGAACCCCACCCACCCACACGGCCATCGTGAACCCCACCCACCCACACGGCCACCCTGAACCCCACCCACCCACACGGTCACCGTGAACCTCACCCACCCACACGGCCACCCTGAACCCCACCCACCCACACGGCCATCGTGAACCCCACCCACCCACACGGCCACCCTGAACCCCACCCACCCACACGGCCACCCACCCACACGACCGTCGTGAACCCCACCCACCCACACGGCCATCGTGAACCCCACCCACCCACACGGCCACCCTGAACCCCACCCACCCACACGGCCACCCTGAACCCCACCCACCCACACGACCGTCGTGAACCCCACCCACCCACACGGCCACCGTGAACCCCACCCACCCACACGGCCACCCTGAACCCCACCCACCCACACGGCCACCCTGAACCCCACCCACCCACACGGCCACCCTGAACCCCACCCACCCACACGGCCATCGTGAACCCCACCCACCCACACGGCCACCGTGAACCCCACCCACCCCACACGGCCATCGTGAACCCCACCCACCCACCCACACGGCCATCGTGAACCCCACCCACCCACACGGCCACCCTGAACCCCACCCACCCACACGGCCATCGTGAACCCCACCCACCCACACGGCCACCCTGAACCCCACCCACCCACACGGCCATCGTGAACCCCACCCACCCACCCACACGGCCATCGTGAACCCCACCCACCCACACAGCCACCCACCCACCCACCCACCCACACGGTCACCGTGAACCCCACCCACCACTGAGTCGGGGTGCCGAGCGAGACGATGCAGGAGTTTGCGAGCGTCCACGATGGCCTGGTAGAGACGCAGAGAAGCCCCCGTCCACGCCACAAAGCACGCACTGGGAGATGGCCACAGCGGGGCTGGGGAGACAAAGGTGGCCGGGACGGGGGGGGGGGTGAGGGGGGGGAGGGGCGGGGGGAGGGGAGGGGCGGAGAGATACACACGGTTCTACAGCCACTCCTTCGCCCACCCACTCACCCACTCACCCACCCACTCACCCACTCACCCACCCACTCACCCACTCACCCACCCACTCACCCACTCACCCACCCACTCACCCACTCACCCACCCACTCACTAACCCACCCACCCACCCACTCACCCACCCGCCCACCCACTCACCCACCCGCGCACCCACTCACTCACCCGCCCACCAACACACCCACCCACTCACCCACCCACCCACTCGCCCACCCACCCACCAACCCGCCCACTCACTCACCCACCCGCCCACCAACTCACCCACCCACCCACCCCCCAACCCACCCACCCACCCACCCGCCCACTCACCGAGGCAAGCGGCAGGCACCAGCGTGGGCAACCAGGCGACGGACAGGAATCGAGCGTTGTGCCCTCTCCCGCTCACCCTGGCAACCTCCTCCAGGCCGCCGGCGTGGGCTAGGGCTCCCACGGGCGCCACACGCCACAACACCAGCTCGCTCCCCTCCTCCACCTCCTCCTCCACCTCCTCATCATCCACCTCCACATCCACCTCATCGGAGTCGGGGTCGCGGTCGAAGTCACCGGCATCGGAGCTGTTGGGACCGAGAGGTGAGGATGATGGGTGAGCGGCTGCTGCCGTGTCTCACTCCTCCTCCACCTCCTCCTCCACCTCCTCATCCACCTTCTCAGCCACCTCCCCATCCACCTCCTCCCCCACCACCTCCTCCTCCACCTCCTCCTCCTCCCACCCCTCTCACCCACCACCCCCCCACCTCCTCC
>NW_027620967.1:2500-5000 GCF_964198595.1 Lampetra fluviatilis
ACCCACTCACCCACCCACCCTCACCCACCCACCCACCCACCCACTCACCCACCCCTCACCCACCCACCACTCACTCACCCACCCACCCACCCACTCACCCCCACCACCCACCCTCACCCCACCCACTCACCCACCCACCCACTCACCCACTCACCCACCCCCACCCACTCACCCATCCACCCACCCCACTCACCCACCCACCCACCCACCACTCACCCACCCACCCACCCACCCACTCACTCACACCCACCCACCCACCCACTCACCCACCCACTCACCCACCACCCACTCACTCACCCACCCACCCACCCACCCACTCACCCACCCACTCACCCACCCACCCACTCACTCACTCACCCACCCACCCACTCACCCACCCACTCACCCACTTACCCACTCACCCACTCACCCACTCACCCACTCACTCACTCACCCACCCACCCACTCACCCACCCACTCACCCACCCACTCACTCACCCACTCACCCACTCACCCACCCACTCACCCACCCACTCACCCACTCACCCACTCACTCACTCACTCACCCACTCACCCACCCACCCACTCACCCACCCACCCACCCACTCACCCACTTACCCACCCACTCACCCACTCACCCACTCACCCACCCACTCACCCACTCACCCACCCACTCACCCACCCACTCACCCACCCACCCACTCACCCACCCACTCACCCACCCACCCACTCACTCACCCACCCACCCACCCACTCACCCACCCACTCACCCACTTACCCACCCACTCACCCACTCACTCACTCACCCACCCACCCACTCACCCACCCACTCACCCACCCACTCACTCACCCACTCACCCACTCACCCACCCACTCACCCACCCACTCACCCACTCACTCACTCACCCACTCACCCACCCACTCACCCACCCACCCACCACTCACCCACCCACTCACCCACTTACCCACCCACTCACCCACTCACCCACTCACCCACCCACTCACCCACTCACCCACTCACCCACCCACTCACCCACTCACCCACCCACCCACTCACCCACCCACTCACCCACCCACTCACCCACTCACCCACTCACCCACCCACTCACCCACCCACTCACCCACCCACTCACTCACCCACTCACCCACTCACCCACCCACTCACCCACCCACTCACCCACTCACTCACTCACTCACCCACTCACCCACCCACTCACCCACCCACCCACTCACCCACTCACCCACCCACCCACCCACTCACCCACTCACCCACCCACCCACCCACCCACTCACCCACCCACCCACCCACCCACCCACCCACCCACCCACTCACCCACCCACCCACTCACTCACTCACCCACCCACCCACTCACTCACTCACCCACCCACCCACCCACCAACCCACTCACCCACCCACCCACTCACCCACTCACCCACCCACCCACTCACCCACTCACTCACCCACCCACTCACTCACCCACCCACCCACTCACCCACTCACTCACTCACTCACCCACCCACCCACCCACTCACCCACCCACCCACCCACTCACCCACCCACTCACCCACTCACCCACTCACCCACCCACCCACCCACCCACCCACTCACCCACCCACCCACTCACTCACCCACCCACCCACTCACTCACCCACCCACCCACTCACCCACCCACTCACTCACCCACCCACCCACCCACTCACTCACCCACCCACCCACCCACTCACCCACCCACCCACTCACTCACCCACCCACCCACCCACTCACCCACCCACTCACTCACCCACCCACCCACTCACCCACCCACTCACTCACCCACCCACCCACTCACCCACCCACTCACCCACCCACCCACTCACTCACCCACCCACCCACTCACCCACCCACTCACTCACCCACCCACCCACTCACCCACCCACTCACTCACCCACCCACCCACCCACTCACCCACCCACTCACTCACCCACCCACCCACTCACCCACCCACTCACTCACCCACCCACCCTGTAGACAGTGGGCACAGCACAGAGGTGGGGAGTGACTCTCTGTGCCTCCGCCCCACAGATCACTCGCGATCAGTACCTCAAAGCCTTCCCCACGCAGCCCAGCCAACAACAACAACAGCCAGAACAACAACAGCCAGAACAACAACAACCACAACACCCAGAACAACAACAGCCAGAACAACAACAACAACAACCAGAACAACAACAGCCAGAACAACAACACCCGGAACAACAACAGGCGACACAACAACAACAACAAGCAGAACAACAGCTGACACAACAACACCCGACACAACAACAACAACAGCTGACACAACAACAACAGCCGATACAACAACAACAACAGCTGACACAACAACACCCGACACAACAACAACAACAACAGCTGACACAACAACAGCCGACACAACAACAACAACAACAGCTGACACAACAACAACAGCCGATACAACAACACCCGACACAACAACAACAGCCGATACAACAACACCCGACACAACAACAACAACAGCTGACA
>NW_027620967.1:12500-30000 GCF_964198595.1 Lampetra fluviatilis
TGGTGAGTGGGTGGGTGGGTGGGTGGGTGAGTGGTGAGTGGTGGGTGGGTGGGTGGGTGAGTGGGTGGGTGAGTGGTGAGTGGGTGGGTGAGTGGTGAGTGGGTGGGTGAGTGGTGAGTGGGTGGGTGGGTGAGTGAGTGGGTGGGTGAGTGGGTGGGTGGGTGAGTGGGTGGGTGAGTGAGTGGGTGGGTGAGTGAGTGAGTGAGTGGGTGGGTGGGTGAGTGAGTGAGTGGGTGGGTGAGTGAGTGAGTGGTGAGTGGGTGGGTGAGTGAGTGAGTGGGTGGGTGGGTGAGTGAGTGGGTGGGTGAGTGAGTGAGTGGTGACTGGGTGGGTGGGTGGGTGAGTGAGTGTGTGGTGAGTGGGTGAGTGGGTGAGTGGGTGAGTGGGTGAGTGGGTGAGTGGGTGGGTGTGTGAGTGTGTGGTGAGTGTGTGAGTGGGTGTGTGGTGAGTGCGTGAGTGAGTGGGTGTGTGGTGAGTGTGTGAGTGGTGAGTGTGGTGAGTGTGTGGTGAGTGCGTGAGTGGGTGGGTGAGTGGTGAGTGGGTGGGTGGTGAGTGGGTGGGTGGGTGAGTGGTGAGTGAGTGGGTGGGTGTGTGGTGAGTGTGTGGTGAGTGTGTGGGTGAGTGTGTGGGTGGGTGGGTGGGTGGGAGTGTGTGAGTGGGTGGGTGGGTGGGTGAGTGGTGAGTGTGTGGTGAGTGCGTGAGTGGGTGGGTGAGTGTGTGGTGAGTGAGTGTGTGGTGAGTGGGTGGGTGAGTGAGTGTATGAGTGAGTGAGTGGGTGAGTTGAGTGTATGGTGGGTGGGTGTATGAGTGAGTGAGTGTGTGAGTGAGTGGGTGTGTGAGTGAGTGTATGAGTGAGTGGTGAGAGAGTGTTAGTGAGTGAGTGGTGAGTGAGAAAGTGAGTGGTGAGTGAGTGGTGAGTGAGTGGGTGAGTGGGTGAGTGTATGGTGAGTGAGTGGTGAGCGAGTGGTGAGTGGTGAGTGAGTGGGTGAGTGTATGGTGAGCGAGTGAGTGGTGAGTGAGTGAGTGAGTGGTGAGTGGGTGAGTTGAGTGTATGGTGGGTGGGTGGGTGGGTGAGTGAGTGGTGAGTGAGTGAGTGGTGAGTGAGTGAGTGGTGAGTGGGTGAGTTGAGTGTATGGTGGGTGGTAAGTGAGTGAGTGTATGAGTGAGTGAGTGGGTGTGTGAGTGAGTGGGTGTGTGAGTGAGTGAGTGGGTGTGTGAGTGAGTGTGTGAGTGAGTGGTGAGAGAGTGTGTTAGTGAGTGGTGAGTGAGAAAGTGAGTGGTGAGTGAGTGGTGAGTGAGTGGGTGAGTGTATGGTGTGTGAGTGGTGAGCGAGTGGTGAGTGGTGAGTGAGTGGTGAGTGGGTGAGTTGAGTGTATGGTGGGTGGGTGGGTGGGTGAGTGGGTGGGTGAGTGGGTGGGTGAGTGAGTGGTGAGTGGTGAGTGAGTGAGTGTATGAGTGAGTGAGTGTATGAGTGAGTGAGTGGGTGAGTTGAGTATGGTGGGTGGGTGTATGAGTGGGTGGGTGAGTGAGTGTGTGAGTGAGTGGGTGTGTGAGTGTATGAGTGAGTGAGTGGGTGTGTGAGTGAGTGTGTGAGTGAGTGGGTGAGTGAGTGGGTGTGTGAGTGAGTGGGTGAGTGGGTGTGTGAGTGAGTGAGTGGGTGGGTGTGTGAGTGTATGAGTGAGTGTGTGAGTGAGTGGGTGTGTGAGTGAGTGAGTGAGTGGGTGTGTGAGTGAGTGGGTGTGTGAGTGAGTGTATGAGTGAGTGGTGAGAGAGTGTGTTAGTGAGTGGTGAGTGAGAAAGTGAGTGGTGAGTGAGTGGTGAGTGAGTGGGTGAGTGTATGGTGTGTGAGTGGTGAGCGAGTGGTGAGTGGTGAGTGAGTGGGTGAGTGTATGGTGAGTGAGTGGTGAGTGGGTGAGTTGAGTGTATGGTGGGTGGGTGAGTGGGTGGGTGAGTGAGTGGTGAGTGGTGAGTGAGTGAGTGGTGAGTGGGTGAGTTGAGTGGTAAGTGAGTGAGTGTATGAGTGAGTGAGTGTATGAGTGAGTGAGTGTATGAGTGAGTGAGTGTATGAGTGAGTGAGTGGGTGAGTTGAGTATGGTGGGTGGGTGTATGAGTGGGTGGGTGTATGAGTGAGTGGGTGTGTGAGTGTATGAGTGAGTGGGTGAGTGAGTGGGTGTGTGAGTGAGTGGGTGTGTGAGTGGGTGAGTGAGTGGGTGAGTGAGTGGGTGTGTGAGTGAGTGGGTGTGTGAGTGAGTGAGTGAGTGTGTGAGTGAGTGAGTGAGTGGGTGTGTGAGTGAGTGGGTGTGTGAGTGAGTGGGTGTGTGAGTGAGTGGGTGTGTGAGTGAGTGAGTGAGTGGGTGTGTGAGTGAGTGGTGAGAGAGTGTGTTAGTGAGTGAGTGGTGAGTGAGAAAGTGAGTGGTGAGTGAGTGGTGTGCGAGTGGTGAGTGGTGAGCGAGTGGGTGAGTGTATGGTGAGCGAGTGAGTGGTGAGCGAGTGGTGGGTGCTCACCCATCTTCTGAGCACGTTTTATCGCCTTGGTGATCTGCTTCTGCTTCTTGCTGCACAGACCTGGGGAGAGAGTCACTCACCACCTCACCACCTCCTCACCACCTCACCACCCATCAGTATAGTGGTGGTGAGTGTGGTGGTGAGTGTAGTGGTGGTGAGTGTAGCGGTGAGTGTAGTGGTGGTGAGTGTAGCGGTGAGTGTGGCGGTGAGTGTGGCGGTGAGTGTGGTGTTGAGTGTGGTGGTGGTGAGTGTGGTGGTGAGTGTAGTGGTGGTGAGTGTAGTGGTGAGTGTAGTGGTGAGTGTGGCGGTGAGTGTGGTGGTGGTGAGTGTAGTGGTGAGTGTGGTGGTGAGTGTGGTGGTGAGTGTGGTGGTGAGTGTGGTGGTGAGTGTGGTGGTGAGTGTGGTGGTGAGTGTGGTGGTGAGTGTGGTGGTGAGTGTCGTGGTGGTGAGTGTAGTGGTGAGTGTGGTGGTGGTGAGTGTAGTGGTGAGTGTGGTGGTGAGTGTAGTGGTGGTGTGTGTAGTGGTGAGTGGTGAGTGTAATGGTGGTGAGTGTGGTGGTGGTGAGTGTAGTGGTGGTGAGTGTAGTGGTGGTGAGTGTGGTGGTGGTGAGTGTAGTGGTGAGTGTGGTGGTGGTGAGTGTAGTGGTGAGTGTAGTGGTGGTGGTGAGTGTGGTGGTGAGTGTAGTGGTGGTGGTGAGTGTGGTGGTGAGTGTAGTGGTGGTGTGTGTAGCGGTGAGTGTAGTGGTGAGTGTGGTGGTGGTGAGTGTAGTGGTGAGTGTAGTGGTGGTGGTGAGTGTGGTGGTGAGTGTGGTGGTGAGTGTAGTGGTGGTGGTGAGTGTGGTGGTGGTGGTGAGTGTAGTAGTAGTGAGTGTAGTGGTGAGTGTAGTGGTGGTGGTGAGTGTGGTGGTGAGTGTGGTGGTGAGTGTGGTGGTGGTGGTGAGTGTGGTGGTGAGTGTGGTGGTGAGTGTAGTGGTGGTGGTGAGTGTAGTGGTGGTGGTGAGTGTGGTGGTGGTGGTGAGTGTAGTGGTGGTGTGTGTAGTGGTGAGTGGTGAGTGTAATGGTGGTGAGTGTGGTGGTGGTGAGTGTAGTGGTGAGTGTAGTGGTGGTGGTGAGTGTGGTGGTGAGTGTGGTGGTGGTGGTGAGTGTGGTGGTGAGTGTAGTGGTGGTGGTGAGTGTGGTGGTGGTGGTGAGTGTAGTGGTGGTGAGTGTAGTGGTGAGTGGTGAGTGTAATGGTGGTGAGTGTGGTGGTGGTGAGTGTAGTGGTGGTGAGTGTAGTGGTGGTGGTGAGTGTAGTGGTGGTGGTGAGTGTAGTGGTGAGTGGTGAGTGTAATGGTGGTGAGTGTAGTGGTGGTGAGTGTAGTGGTGGTGGTGAGTGTGGTGGTGGTGGTGAGTGTAGTGGTGGTGTGTGTAGTGGTGAGTGGTGAGTGTAATGGTGGTGAGTGTGGTGGTGGTGAGTGTGGTGGTGGTGAGTGTGGTGGTGGTGAGTGTAGTGGTGAGTGTGGTGGTGGTGAGTGTGGTGGTGGTGAGTGTAGTGGTGAGTGTGGTGGTGGTGAGTGTAGTGGTGAGTGAGGTGGTGAGTGAGGTGGTGAGTGAGGTGGTGAGTGAGGTGGTGAGTGTGGTGGTGAGTGTGGTGGTGGTGGTGTGTGTAGTGGTGAGTGGTGAGTGTGGTGAGTGTAGTGGTGGTGAGTGTAGTAGTAGTGAGTGTGGTGGTGAGTGTACTAGTGGTGAGTGGTGATGAGTGTAGTAGTGAGTGTGGTGGTGAGTGGTGAGTGTAGTGGTGAGTGTAGTAGTGGTAAGTGTGGTGGTGGTGAGTGTGGTGGTGGTGAGTGTAGTAGTAGTGAGTGTGGTGGTGAGTGTACTAGTGGTGAGTGTAGTGGTGAGTGTAGTGGTGGTGAGTGTAGTGGTGAGTGTACTAGTGGTGAGTGGTGAGTGTACTAGTGGTGAGTGTGGTGGTGAGTTGCTCACCAGTGATGTGACGTCCGTAGATTTTCCCGGTGTACGACGAAATGAACTGGGACAGCATCTGTGCAGACACACAGAGTGGTGAGTGGTGAGTGGGTGAGTGAGTGAGTGGGTGGGTGGGTGAGTGGGTGAGTGGGTGGGTGGGTGAGTGAGTGGGTGAGTGAGTGGGTGGGTGAGTGAGTGGGTGAGTGAGTGAGTGAGTGGGTGAGTGAGTGGGTGGGTGGGTGGGTGAGTGGGTGAGTGGGTGGGTGGGTGAGTGAGTGGGTGAGTGAGTGGGTGGGTGAGTGAGTGGGTGAGTGAGTGAGTGAGTGGGTGAGTGAGTGGGTGGGTGGGTGGGTGGGTGAGTGAGTGGGTGAGTGAGTGGGTGGGTGAGTGAGTGGGTGGGTGGGTGAGTGGGTGAGTGGGTGGGTGGGTGAGTGAGTGGGTGAGTGAGTGGGTGGGTGAGTGAGTGGGTGAGTGAGTGAGTGAGTGGGTGAGTGAGTGGGTGGGTGGGTGAGTGAGTGGGTGAGTGAGTGAGTGGGTGAGTGGGTGGGTGGGTGAGTGAGTGGGTGAGTGAGTGGGTGGGTGAGTGAGTGGGTGGGTGACTGAGTGGGTGGGTGAGTGAGTGAGTGGGTGAGTGGGTGAGTGAGTGGGTGAGTGGGTGAGTGAGTGGGTGGGTGGGTGGGTGAGTGGGTGGGTGGGTGAGTGAGTGGGTGGGTGAGTGGTGAGTGGGTGAGTGGTGAGTGGGTGAGTGAGTGGGTGGGTGGGTGAGTGGGTGAGTGGGTGGGTGGGTGAGTGAGTGGGTGAGTGAGTGGGTGGGTGAGTGAGTGGGTGGGTGACTGAGTGGGTGGGTGAGTGAGTGAGTGAGTGGGTGAGTGGGTGAGTGAGTGGGTGAGTGGGTGAGTGAGTGGGTGGGTGGGTGGGTGAGTGGGTGGGTGGGTGAGTGAGTGGGTGGGTGAGTGGTGAGTGGGTGAGTGGTGAGTGGGTGAGTGAGTGGGTGGGTGAGTGGGTGGGTGGGTGAGTGGGTGGGTGAGTGGGTGGGTGACTGAGTGGGTGGGTGAGTGAGTGAGTGGGTGAGTGGTGAGTGGGTGGGTGGGTGGGTGAGTGAGTGGGTGGGTGAGTGAGTGGGTGGGTGAGTGGGTGAGTGAGTGGGTGAGTGAGTGGTGAGCAAGTGAGTGGGTGAGTGCGTGGTGAGTGGGTGAGTGGGTGAGTGAGTGGGTGAGTGAGTGAGTGGGTGAGTGAGTGAGTGGGTGGGTGGGTGGGTGAGTAGTGAGTGGGTGAGTGAGTGAGTGGGTGGGTGGGTGAGTAGTGAGTGAGTGAGTGGGTGAGTGGGTGGGTGGGTGGGTGAGTAGTGAGTGAGTGAGTGGGTGGGTGAGTGAGTGGGTGGGTGAGTGAGTGGGTGGGTGACTGAGTGGGTGGGTGGGTGAGTGAGTGGGTGAGTGAGTGGGTGGGTGGGTGAGTGAGTGAGTGAGTGGGTGAGTGGGTGGGTGAGTGAGTGAGTGGGTGAGTGAGTGGGTGAGTGAGTGGTGAGCAAGTGAGTGGGTGGTGAGTGGGTGAGTGGGTGAGTGAGTGAGTGGGTGAGTGAGTGAGTGGGTGGGTGGGTGAGTAGTGAGTGGGTGAGTGAGTGAGTGGGTGGGTGGGTGGGTGAGTAGTGAGTGAGTGAGTGGGTGAGTGGGTGGGTGAGTGAGTGAGTGGGTGGGTGAGTGAGTGGGTGAGTGAGTGGGTGGGTGGGTGGGTGAGTGAGTGAGTGAGTGGGTGAGTGAGTGAGTGAGTGGGTGGGTGAGTGAGTGGGTGAGTGGGTGGGTGAGTGGGTGAGTGAGTGGGTGGGTGAGTGAGTGAGTGAGTGGGTGAGTGAGTGGGTGGGTGGGTGAGTGAGTGAGTGAGTGGGTGAGTGGGTGGGTGAGTGAGTGAGTGGGTGGGTGGGTGGGTGAGTGAGTGAGTGGGTGAGTGAGTGAGTGGGTGAGTGGGTGGGTGAGTGAGTGAGTGGGTGGGTGAGTGAGTGAGTGGGTGAGTGAGTGAGTGGGTGGGTGAGTGAGTGAGTGGTGAGTGGGTGAGTGAGTGGGTGGGTGAGTGAGTGAGTGAGTGGGTGGGTGGGTGAGTGAGTGAGTGGGTGAGTGAGTGAGTGGGTGAGTGGGTGGGTGAGTGAGTGGGTGAGTGGGTGGTGAGCGAGTGGTGAGCGAGTGGTGAGCGAGTGAGTGAGTGGGTGGGTGAGTGAGTGAGTGAGTGGGTGAGTGAGTGGGTGGGTGGGTGAGTGAGTGGGTGAGTGAGTGGGTGAGTGGGTGGGTGAGTGAGTGAGTGGGTGGGTGGGTGAGTGAGTGGTGAGCGAGTGGTGAGCGAGTGGTGAGGAGTGTTCACCTGGGTGTTCTTGTAGTCTACGTCGATGTTGCAAAGGACGCAGCGACGTGGGGGTTCAGTGTAGGGGTCACTCACCACCAGCTCGCTCACCTACACACACAGTGACACACACACACAGTGACACACACAGTGACACACACACTGACACACACACAGTGACACACACAGTGACACACACACACAGAGACACACAGTGACACACACAGTGACACACACACAGTGACACACACAGTGACACACACACACAGTGACACACACAGTGACACACACACTGACACAGTGACACACACACACACAGTGACACACACACACACAGAGACACACACACACAGTGACACACACAGTGACACACACACACAGAGACACACACACGCAGTGACACACAGAGACACACACACACAGTGACACACAGTGACACACACACAGTGACACACACAGTCACACACACACAGTCACACACAGTCACACACCTACACACACACACAGTCACACACACATAGTCACACACACACACGGAGTCTCACACACACACACACACAGTCACCCACACAGTCACACATACACACAGTCACACACACACACAGACACACACACACAGTCACACACACACACCTACACACACACACACAGACACACACACAGTGACACACACCCACACAGACACACACACAGTCACACACAGACACACACACACCTACACACAGTCACACACACACAGTCACACACACACACCTACACACACACAGACACACACACAGTGACACACACAGACACACACACAGTCACACACAGACACACACACACCTACACACACACAGTCACACACACACAGTCACACACACACACAGACACACACACAGTCACACACAGTCACACACACACAGTCACACACACACAGTCACACACACACAGCCACACACACACAGTCACACACACACAGTCACACACACACAGACACACACAGTCACACACACACAGTCACACACACACAGTCACACACAGACACACACAGTCAGACACACACAGTCACACACAGTCACACACACACAGTCACACACAGACACACACAGTCACACACACACAGTCACACACACACAGTCACACACAGACACACACAGTCAGACACACACAGTCACCCACACAGTCACACACACACAGTCACACACAGACACACACAGTCACACACACACAGTCACACACACACAGTCACCCACACAGTCACACACACACAGTCACACCCACACAGTCACACACAGACACACACAGTCACACACACACAGTCACACACACACAGTCACACACACACAGTCACCCACACAGTCACACACACACAGTCACACCCACACAGTCACACACACACAGACACACACAGTCACACACACACACAGTCACACACAGTCACACACAGTCACACACACACACAGTCACACACAGTCACACACACACAGTCACACACAGTCACACACACACAGTCACACACACAGTCACACACACACAGCCACACACAGTCACACACACACAGTCACACACAGTCACACAGTCACACACACACAGTCACACCCACACACAGTCACACACACACAGTCACACACACACGGAGTCTCACACACAGTCACAGACACACAGTCACACACACACAATGACACAGTCACACACACACAGTCACACACACACAGTCACACACACACAGTCACACACACACAGTCACACACACACAGTCACACACAGTCACACACACAGTCACACACACACAGTCAGTCACACACAGTCACACACACACAGTCACACACACACAGTCACACACAGACACACACACACAGCCTACCCGCGTGGTCTCTGTGGCAGGAGAGTTGTCGGTGAGGCTGTCGCTGTTGAAGCGACAGAGAACGACACCCAAACCTGTGAGACAGTGACACACACAGTGACACACACAGTGACACACACAGTGACACACACAGTGACACACACAGTGACACACACAGTGACACACACACAGTGACACACACAGTGACACACACAGTGACACACACACAGTGACACACACAGTGACACACACAGTGACACACACAGTGACACACACACAGTGACACACACAGTGACACACACACACAGTGACACACAGTGACACACACAGTGACACACACACAGTGACACACACACAGTGACACACACACACACAGTGACACACACAGTGACACACACAGTGACACACACAGTGACACACACACAGTGACACACACACAGTGACACACACACAGTGACACACACAGTGACACACACAGTGACACACACACAGTGACACACACACAGTGACACACACACAGTGACACACACAGTGACACACACAGTGACACACACACAGTGACACACACACAGTGACACACACAGTGACACACACAGTGACACACACACAGTGACACACACACAGTGACACACACACACAGTGACACACACACACAGTGACACACACACAGTGACACACACACAGTGACACACACACAGTGACACACACACAGTGACACACACACAGTGACACACACACAGTGACACACACAGTGACACACACACAGTGACACACACACACAGTGACACACACACAGTGACACACACAGTGACACACACACAGTGACACACACACAGTGACACACACAGTGACACACACACCACCCTCACCACCACCCTCACCACCCTCACCACCCTCACCACCCCCCTCACCCTCACCACCCTCACCACCCCCCTCACCCCCCCCCTCACCCCCCTCACCACCACCACCCTCACCACCTTCACCACCCCCCTCACCACCCTCACCACCACCCTCACCACCACCCTCACCACCACCCCCCTCACCACCCCCCTCACCACCCCCCTCACCACCCCCCTCACCACCCCCCTCACCACCACCCTCACCACCACCCCCCTCACCACCACCCCCCTCACCACCACCCCCCTCACCACCCTCACCACCACCCTCACCACCACCCTCACCACCACCCTCACCACCACCACCCTCACCACCACCCTCACCACCACCCTCACCACCACCACCCTCACCACCACCCCCCTCACCACCACCCTCACCACCACCCTCACCACCACCCTCACCACCACCCCCCTCACCACCCCCCTCACCACCCCCCTCACCACCACCCTCACCACCACCCCCCTCACCACCACCCCCCTCACCACCCTCACCACCACCCCCCTCACCACCCTCACCACCCTCACCACCACCCTCACCACCACCCTCACCACCCTCACCCCCCTCACCACCACCCTCACCCCCCTCACCACCCCCCTCACCTCCTCGTCTCGCGCCGCCGCCGCTCACCACGCGAAGCGCGCCGCGACTCGCAGAGGTGACCAAGGCGGCAGCCATGACACCAGTAACAGCCTCTAGCCACGCCCCTCCACCAGCTAGCCACGCCCCTCCACCAGCTAGCCACGCCCCTCCACCAGCTAGCCACGCCCCTCCAGCCTCTAGCCACGCCCCTCCAGCCTCTAGCCACGCCCCTCCACTAGCTAGCCACGCCCCTTCAGCCTCTAGCCACGCCCCTCCACTAGTTAGCCACGCCCCTCCACCAGCTAGCCACGCCCATCCACTAGTTAGCCACGCCCCTCCACCAGCTAGCCACGCCCATCCACTAGTTAGCCACGCCCCTTCAGCCTCTAGCCACGCCCCTCCACTAGCTAGCCACGCCCCTCCAGTCTCTAGCCACGCCCATCCACTAGCTAGCCATGCCCCTCCCACATCTAGCCACGCCCCTCCAGCAGCTAGCCACGCCCACACACCCCCATCATCTAGCCACGCCCACACACCATTATAATCTAACCCCCACCCACACCCCATCATCTAGCCCCGCCCACACACCCCATCCTCTAGCTACGCCTACACCCCATATCATAATCTAGCCCCCGCCCACAACTCACCTAACTCCGCCTACGCCCTCTAGACCACGCCCCCTCTCGTTTGGCCACGCCCCCTATCAACATGACCCCCCCACCCATAACCCCCCGTACAGCTCTAGCTCCACCCCCCTCCTCTCTAGCCCCACCCCCTCACTTGACAGTGGGCGGGGCGCGAGACGTCATCACAACGCGACGCGCGGGGTCCCAACAATGGCGGCGTCCCGCCCTCCCCCTTAGTAAAATGGCCGACTTCATGGCGACGCTGATGACGTAGCACCATCACGAGGGCGGTGACGTCACTCCTTTCATTGCTACAAATCTCGTGACCTCTACACCGCCTCCCGCTGGATGGAGCTGAATATGACGTCATCACCGCTGGATGGAGCTAGACATGACGTCATCACCGCTGGATGGGGCTTGCTATGACGTCACCGGCCCCAAGTGTCATGTTAATTAAATAATTAACACATCCAGAGAATTTTGATCCCATTCCAAATGAATTTATTGAAAATTACAGAGATCACATTCAAGATTTGGGACATTCAGGACAAACACAACGAGTTTATTTTTCGATTTCAAGCTTTCGTGACTGCAGGGATTCATCTTCTTGGTTCTTTCGGTAAAGTCACGTAGAAGGGAAATAATAAAAATAAAACATAATAAAATAATTCTCACGACGTTTCGGCCGAGTCTATGGGTCTCTGTGTGGTGGTGGTGAGTCTATGGGTCTCTGTGTGGTGGTGGTGAGTCTATGGGTCTCTGTGTGGTGGTGGTGAGTCTGTGGGTCTCTGTGTGGTGGTGGTGAGTCTATGGGTCTCTGTGTGGTGGTGAGTCTATGGGTCTCTGTGTGGTGGTGGTGAGTCTATGGGTCTCTGTGTGGTGGTGGTGAGTCTATGGGTCTCTGTGTGGTGGTGAGTCTATGGGTCTCTGTGTGGTGGTGGTGAGTCTGTGTGTCTCTGTGTGGTGGTGAGTCTGTGTGTCTCTGTGTGGTGGTGGTGAGTCTGTGTGTCTCTGTGTGGTGGTGGTGAGTCTATGGGTCTCTGTGTGGTGGTGGTGAGTCTATGGGTCTCTGTGTGGTGGTGGTGAGTCTATGGGTCTCTGTGTGGTGGTGAGTCTATGGGTCTCTGTGTGGTGGTGGTGAGTCTGTGTGTCTCTGTGTGGTGGTGAGTCTGTGTGTCTCTGTGTGGTGGTGGTGAGTCTGTGTGTCTCTGTGTGGTGGTGGTGAGTCTATGGGTCTCTGTGTGGTGGTGATGAGTCTATGGGTCTCTGTGTGGTGGTGGTGAGTCTGTGGGTCTCTGTGTGGTGGTGAGTCTGTGTGTCTCTGTGTGGTGGTGGTGAGTCTGTGTGTCTCTGTGTGGTGGTGGTGAGTCTATGGGTCTCTGTGTGGTGGTGGTGAGTCTATGGGTCTCTGTGTGGTGGTGGTGAGTCTATGGGTCTCTGTGTGGTGGTGAGTCTGTGTGTCTCTGTGTGGTGGTGGTGAGTCTATGGGTCTCTGTGTGGTGGTGGTGAGTCTATGGGTCTCTGTGTGGTGGTGGTGAGTCTATGGGTCTCTGTGTGGTGGTGAGTCTATGGGTCTCTGTGTGGTGGTGGTGAGTCTGTGTGTCTCTGTGTGGTGGTGGTGAGTCTGTGGGTCTCTGTGTGGTGGTGAGTCTGTGTGTCTCTGTGTGGTGGTGGTGAGTCTATGGGTCTCTGTGTGGTGGTGAGTCTGTGGGTCTCTGTGTGGTGGTGAGTCTGTGTGTCTCTGTGTGGTGGTGGTGAGTCTGTGGGTCTCTGTGTGGTGGTGAGTCTGTGTGTCTCTGTGTGGTGGTGGTGAGTCTGTGGGTCTCTGTGTGGTGGTGAGTCTGTGTGTCTCTGTGTGGTGGTGGTGAGTCTGTGTGTCTCTGTGTGGTGGTGGTGAGTCTGTGGGTCTCTGTGTGGTGGTGGTGAGTCTATGGGTCTCTGTGTGGTGGTGGTGAGTCTATGGGTCTCTGTGTGGTGGTGAGTCTGTGTGTCTCTGTGTGGTGGTGGTGAGTCTATGGGTCTCTGTGTGGTGGTGGTGAGTCTATGGGTCTCTGTGTGGTGGTGGTGAGTCTATGGGTCTCTGTGTGGTGGTGGTGAGTCTATGGGTCTCTGTGTGGTGGTGGTGAGTCTATGGGTCTCTGTGTGGTGGTGGTGAGTCTATGGGTCTCTGTGTGGTGGTGGTGAGTCTATGGGTCTCTGTGTGGTGGTGGTGAGTCTGTGTGTCTCTGTGTGGTGGTGGTGAGTCTATGGGTCTCTGTGTGGTGGTGGTGAGTCTATGGGTCTCTGTGTGGTGGTGAGTCTATGGGTCTCTGTGTGGTGGTGGTGAGTCTATGGGTCTCTGTGTGGTGGTGGTGAGTCTGTGTGTCTCTGTGTGGTGGTGGTGAGTCTGTGGGTCTCTGTGTGGTGGTGGTGAGTCTGTGGGTCTCTGTGTGGTGGTGGTGAGTCTATGGGTCTCTGTGTGGTGGTGGTGAGTCTATGGGTCTCTGTGTGGTGGTGAGTCTATGGGTCTCTGTGTGGTGGTGGTGAGTCTATGGGTCTCTGTGTGGTGGTGGTGAGTCTGTGTGTCTCTGTGTGGTGGTGGTGAGTCTGTGGGTCTCTGTGTGGTGGTGAGTCTGTGTGTCTCTGTGTGGTGGTGGTGAGTCTATGGGTCTCTGTGTGGTGGTGGTGAGTCTATGGGTCTCTGTGTGGTGGTGGTGAGTCTATGGGTCTCTGTGTGGTGGTGGTGAGTCTATGGGTCTCTGTGTGGTGGTGAGTCTATGGGTCTCTGTGTGGTGGTGGTGAGTCTATGGGTCTCTGTGTGGTGGTGAGTCTATGGGTCTCTGTGTGGTGGTGGTGAGTCTGTGTGTCTCTGTGTGGTGGTGGTGAGTCTGTGGGTCTCTGTGTGGTGGTGAGTCTGTGTGTCTCTGTGTGCTGGTGGTGAGTCTATGGGTCTCTGTGTGGTGGTGGTGAGTCTGTGGGTCTCTGTGTGGTGGTGGTGAGTCTGTGGGTCTCTGTGTGGTGGTGAGTCTGTGTGTCTCTGTGTGGTGGTGGTGAGTCTGTGTGTCTCTGTGTGGTGGTGGTGAGTCTGTGGGTCTCTGTGTGGTGGTGGTGAGTCTATGGGTCTCTGTGTGGTGGTGGTGAGTCTATGGGTCTCTGTGTGGTGGTGGTGAGTCTATGGGTCTCTGTGTGGTGGTGGTGAGTCTATGGGTCTCTGTGTGGTGGTGAGTCTATGGGTCTCTGTGTGGTGGTGGTGAGTCTATGGGTCTCTGTGTGGTGGTGAGTCTATGGGTCTCTGTGTGGTGGTGATGAGTCTATGGGTCTCTGTGTGGTGGTGGTGAGTCTATGGGTCTCTGTGTGGTGGTGGTGAGTCTATGGGTCTCTGTGTGGTGGTGATGAGTCTATGGGTCTCTGTGTGGTGGTGGTGAGTCTGTGGGTCTCTGTGTGGTGGTGGTGAGTCTATGGGTCTCTGTGTGGTGGTGGTGAGTCTATGGGTCTCTGTGTGGTGGTGAGTCTATGGGTCTCTGTGTGGTGGTGGTGAGTCTATGGGTCTCTGTGTGGTGGTGGTGAGTCTGTGGGTCTCTGTGTGGTGGTGGTGAGTCTATGGGTCTCTGTGTGGTGGTGGTGAGTCTGTGTGTCTCTGTGTGGTGGTGGTGAGTCTATGGGTCTCTGTGTGGTGGTGGTGAGTCTATGGGTCTCTGTGTGGTGGTGGTGAGTCTATGGGTCTCTGTGTGGTGGTGATGAGTCTATGGGTCTCTGTGTGGTGGTGGTGAGTCTATGGGTCTCTGTGTGGTGGTGATGAGTCTATGGGTCTCTGTGTGGTGGTGGTGAGTCTATGGGTCTCTGTGTGGTGGTGGTGAGTCTGTGGGTCTCTGTGTGGTGGTGGTGAGTCTGTGTGTCTCTGTGTGGTGGTGAGTCTGTGGGTCTCTGTGTGGTGGTGGTGAGTCTATGGGTCTCTGTGTGGTGGTGGTGAGTCTGTGGGTCTCTGTGTGGTGGTGGTGAGTCTGTGGGTCTCTGTGTGGTGGTGGTGAGTCTGTGTGTCTCTGTGTGGTGGTGAGTCTGTGGGTCTCTGTGTGGTGGTGGTGAGTCTATGGGTCTCTGTGTGGTGGTGGTGAGTCTGTGTGTCTCTGTGTGGTGGTGGTGAGTCTGTGGGTCTCTGTGTGGTGATGAGTCTATGGGTCTCTGTGTGGTGGTGAGTCTATGGGTCTCTGTGTGGTGGTGGTGAGTCTATGGGTCTCTGTGTGGTGGTGATGAGTCTGTGGGTCTCTGTGTGGTGGTGATGAGTCTGTGGGTCTCTGTGTGGTGGTGAGTCTGTGGGTCTCTGTGTGGTGGTGGTGAGTCTGTGGGTCTCTGTGTGGTGGTGAGTCTATGGGTCTCTGTGTGGTGGTGGTGAGTCTGTGGGTCTCTGTGTGGTGGTGGTGAGTCTATGGGTCTCTGTGTGGTGGTGGTGAGTCTATGGGTCTCTGTGTGGTGGAGGTGAGTCTACGGGTCTCTGTGTGGTGGTGATGAGTCTACGGGTCTCTGTGTGGTGGTGGTGAGTCTACGGGTCTCTGTGTGGTGGTGAGTCTGTGGGTCTCTGTGTGGTGGTGGTGAGTCTGTGGGTCTCTGTGTGGTGGTGAGTCTATGGGTCTCTGTGTGGTGGTGGTGAGTCTGTGGGTCTCTGTGTGGTGGTGGTGAGTCTATGGGTCTCTGTGTGGTGGTGGTGAGTCTATGGGTCTCTGTGTGGTGGTGGTGAGTCTACGGGTCTCTGTGTGGTGGTGAGTCTATGGGTCTCTGTGTGGTGGTGATGAGTCTGTGGGTCTCTGTGTGGTGGTGATGAGTCTATGGGTCTCTGTGTGGTGGTGGTGAGTCTATGGGTCTCTGTGTGGTGGTGGTGAGTCTGTGGGTCTCTGTGTGGTGGTGGTGAGTCTGTGGGTCTCTGTGTGGTGGTGAGTCTGTGGGTCTCTGTGTGGTGGTGGTGAGTCTGTGGGTCTCTGTGTGGTGGTGATGAGTCTATGGGTCTCTGTGTGGTGGTGGTGAGTCTATGGGTCTCTGTGTGGTGGTGGTGAGTCTGTGGGTCTCTGTGTGGTGGTGGTGAGTCTGTGGGTCTCTGTGTGGTGGTGGTGAGTCTGTGGGTCTCTGTGTGGTGGTGAGTCTGTGGGTCTCTGTGTGGTGGTGGTGAGTCTGTGTGTCTCTGTGTGGTGGTGAGTCTATGGGTCTCTGTGTGGTGGTGAGTCTATGGGTCTCTGTGTGGTGGTGAGTCTATGGGTCTCTGTGTGGTGGTGAGTCTATGGGTCTCTGTGTGGTGGTGAGTCTGTGGGTCTCTGTGTGGTGGTGGTGAGTCTATGGGTCTCTGTGTGGTGGTGGTGAGTCTGTGGGTCTCTGTGTGGTGGTGGTGAGTCTATGGGTCTCTGTGTGGTGGTGGTGAGTCTGTGGGTCTCTGTGTGGTGGTGGTGAGTCTGTGGGTCTCTGTGTGGTGGTGGTGAGTCTATGGGTCTCTGTGTGGTGGTGGTGAGTCTATGGGTCTCTGTGTGGTGGTGATGAGTCTGTGGGTCTCTGTGTGGTGGTGGTGAGTCTATGGGTCTCTGTGTGGTGGTGGTGAGTCTATGGGTCTCTGTGTGGTGGTGGTGAGTCTGTGGGTCTCTGTGTGGTGGTGATGAGTCTATGGGTCTCTGTGTGGTGGTGGTGGTGAGTCTGTGGGTCTCTGTGTGGTGGTGGTGAGTCTATGGGTCTCTGTGTGGTGGTGGTGAGTCTGTGGGTCTCTGTGTGGTGGTGGTGAGTCTATGGGTCTCTGTGTGGTGGTGATGAGTCTGTGGGTCTCTGTGTGGTGGTGAGTCTATGGGTCTCTGTGTGGTGGTGGTGAGTCTGTGGGTCTCTGTGTGGTGGTGGTGAGTCTGTGGGTCTCTGTGTGGTGGTGAGTCTATGGGTCTCTGTGTGGTGGTGGTGAGTCTATGGGTCTCTGTGTGGTGGTGGTGAGTCTGTGGGTCTCTGTGTGGTGGTGGTGAGTCTATGGGTCTCTGTGTGGTGGTGGTGAGTCTATGGGTCTCTGTGTGGTGGTGATGAGTCTATGGGTCTCTGTGTGGTGGTGGTGAGTCTGTGGGTCTCTGTGTGGTGGTGGTGAGTCTATGGGTCTCTGTGTGGTGGTGGTGAGTCTATGGGTCTCTGTGTGGTGGTGGTGAGTCTATGGGTCTCTGTGTGGTGGTGAGTCTGTGGGTCTCTGTGTGGTGGTGGTGAGTCTATGGGTCTCTGTGTGGTGGTGGTGAGTCTATGGGTCTCTGTGTGGTGGTGATGAGTCTATGGGTCTCTGTGTGGTGGTGGTGAGTCTATGGGTCTCTGTGTGGTGGTGGTGAGTCTATGGGTCTCTGTGTGGTGGTGAGTCTGTGGGTCTCTGTGTGGTGGTGGTGAGTCTATGGGTCTCTGTGTGGTGGTGGTGAGTCTATGGGTCTCTGTGTGGTGGTGATGAGTCTATGGGTCTCTGTGTGGTGGTGGTGAGTCTATGGGTCTCTGTGTGGTGGTGGTGAGTCTATGGGTCTCTGCATTAGGCCCATGGCCTGAAACGTCCCCTATTGTCCATCTTCCATTACATCAGCGTGCGGGGGTAGGGCTTAGGGGGCGGAGCCACTCTGCCGGGGGGCGGAGCTACACACAGAATGGGCGTGGCCACAGCCCCATTGGCCAACACTCGAGGGGGCGTGGCAATCCCTGGTATGGGCGGGGCCACGCGACGTGGGCGGATGGCCACTGAGTAAGGGGGCGGGGCCGGGCGAAGGGGGGGCGTGGCTAGAGGAGGGGGAGGGGCTCTCCGCTTGACCGCCCGCGGCTCGGCCAATCGGTGAGAG